>NC_139435.1:3647645-3925145 GCF_905368555.1 Meleagris gallopavo
GTATTTTTAAGAAAATCTATAGCAAGATGAAGTTCATGAGGGAATTACTACTCTTATTTGAAGCAGTTGAGTAGCCCAAAATATCTATTTGATTTAACAAAGGACAGAAAAATATGCTCACATGGAAGCATATGTCTTGACATGGGATGATGAAACCCTACAACAGTTTATAAACCAAGCCTGTAAAATAATCAAATACTTAAGTGTTCAAATCAGTGTATGTGATATGAACCCTAAAAAGAGTAAGTAGGATTTGATATATCCTCAAGTCATGCTTTGAAAATACACTTCTTATCTAGAGTTTTCTGAAGCTCAAAGTTAATATACTCTCTATGAGAAGCATACTTTTTCCAGACAATAATTCTACAAAATCCATTGCAGGACAGACACACAGATATTTTAGTAACAAAAGAAAGGTTTGAGAGCTTAAAACCAGAAGTGTCATGTGATTTTGTTGACATGCTGGAACGTTTTTTTTAAATAAATTATGTTTCTTAATCCAGTACAAAAGCAGTAACAGGCACTTAAGTATAAAAGTTATGGGACATAAGGAAAAAAATAGATTAAATACTAGCTTATAAGAAATATTTTTTTTCATTAGACAATAGGAAACTTATACATCAATGTTAAAAAATGTGTTGTCTTATTACTAAACCCCCGAACTTCGCATATTTGGATGATACATTCTTCACTGATCAATTATTGCACTAGTAAATAACACTAAGTCCATCTGACAAATTGAATGTAATGTCATTGATACATGGTCTACAGTTTTCTCATCCATTACTTGTAATCCTTGCAAATTTATTCTTTCTTATTAAAACACTTACCGATTCAACAAAAGTAGCAAAAAGAAAACTGAAAGTTAGGAAGTGCCCAGGGAAAAAATTAAACTATTTTTCAGATAAGATTTAAAATTAACTGCTTCAACTGTATTGGTTTCCATCTGCGAAAGCTGTATTCAGTCACTGGGAAAAGGCTAGAAATGACAGCAAATGATAGGGATATTATCTCTTTTAATAACTATAACTATCTGCATGTGAGTTATTCTCCCAATCTCCTTTATAGTAAAAACTGAGTAAGAAGACTGTTGTTTTATATTCCTGTTTCTAAAACTGTATCATCCGTGTGGCCACCATGTCACAATTTAAAACACTAAAACTACCTTAGAATCAGCTCTGAGACTGGAACAATGAGCTACTCTTTTTCCTTGATGTATGGTGTGCTAACCACTAGTAAATAACTGCTTTCTCTCTGTGTTCATTGTACATATTGCACAATTCTTCTTTTACATGGTGGAGGGAGCTTTGACTCCAGACTCTTTTCTACTAGTCTGTACTATGCAGGACCAGATTCAAACTGTGGTTTCCTAGCCTCTAACCAAAAGGAGTTCCAGACTGCTGCAAAGTCTAGCACAAAGTTCTAACTATCTATGACTTCTCCAATACTTTTCATTCTTAATATATTGCTTTTTTGTCGGCACTCAGTCGAGTTAGAGAGCTCTCACAGTTTCTTGTAGCATCAGAATAGTTCTCAGAATCGTTCTCTTTTATTGTGTTCAAAATACATCTTACATACTGTTCACTTACAAGCAAGAAATTCCTGTCCCTCTAATCAGTTAATTGGCCTAGCTTCTCCCTAACAACAGTGATAAAGGATGAAACGTTTCTTAAGTGTGATAAGGTTAACAATGCATACAAACAGAACCTCCTGTTTACCCTTAGACACAAACAGATACCGTTTGCTCTCTTTCTTACACTCCAAACTCCCAAAGTTTCACAGTGATAGGGTCTATCAAGGAATCTTATAAGCTCTTTGGTGACTCACACATTTTTTCATCTCAGTAAGAAGGAAACACCACAAAGTTGTGTAACCTACAAATGAATCTAGCCATCTAAATCTATACATTTATTGCTTATAATGGAAGTAGCTGAAAAGAAAATACGCATGCTTTTCCAGGAATTATAAGATATTGCCATGATAGTCTACAAGTGGAACTCAAGTTTTTGCTAGGACTTTTATATGTATTAATGATAGGTACAGATTCACAGGAGTAAATAGAGATTCTTTTCCACTAACATTCAATATCAAGAGTTGTCTCTCCTGTGCAGTAAAGTATTTACTTTCTTTCTGTATGTACTGTTCTACTTTGTTACGTAGCAGTTTTCTTCATTTATATCTTTTGAATCTAAGTACCTCTAAAATTCTCATAGCTTTTCACATCTACAAGGATGAATATTTTATTACTTTATAAAGTAGTTGCATTCTTTATACACTCAAAGTATCTTGTAGATGTGCTTCTACAACCAAATTACTCAAATGAGTATTAGGAGCAATAATAGTCCCTCTTATGTATCCTTCTTATATTAACTAGCAGAGTGAATTAACTAGCAGAGTGAATCTTGATCTGGGTAGGAAATCTGATGCAGAATTTATGAGCATATGATGCTAATATTATTTTCCCAGATCTGTAGTAAGAACTTGCTAAGTGTATGCTGAAGTGCATGTTGTCTTTTTGTTGGTACTTCTTGATGCTTCTAAAGATTCATAAGGAGAACTGGAAAGTGCAGAGGTGAATAATGATCCAAATATTCAGTGGCAACTAATGATTTGTGATGCCACAACTTCTGATGTTTGTAGCCTGACCTGACACCTGAATTTCTGTAAAGCTTCCTATATCAACACTTCAAATATTCAGCCACTGTTTATTTAATGAAATTTACTTTTTAATATTTATATAATAATATATTAATATATATATAATATTTATTTTTAATGAAAAGTAAATAATGCAACTTTCTAAGAACACATTTTCTAATATGAGTACAGAGATTCAAAAGTCATTTGATACCTATTTCCTTTGTGATTAAAGGGAATATCTTCTTTTAGCTGATTAAATGCAGTTCTTTTGTTCTGCTTTAATGTCAGTCACCAAAAGGACATTGGTTACAAGTACATATACGATTTTAAACCATGTACCCTGTTATTTAATAAATGATCTTTACAGAAGGAAACAAAGATATAGAAAATGATGTCCAGCTTATCACATAGTATAATTCATATCCATGTCACTAGTGATAATAAAAATCCAGACTTCCTGACAGTTCTGTACTATCTTATGGAAGGGAGAGGAAGCTTGCAATTTTCTGAAATGGTTACTGAAATTTTAAACATGCATTTTGATGAAATGCAAGTGGGAAAGACATGAACCTCTAGATAGAGCTATATGAAAGCATCAATTAAGTAAATATCGGGGGTAAATTAAATATAATTAATGGGTGAAATTTGGAGTTTAGTTGAAATGAGGATGAATTCTGGGTTGTGGCGTCTGACTGAAGTATTGTCCCATTCTGGAAAATGATCAGTTTTTTCCTGGGTCTGTTGACTGATGGTATGATACAGCTATTTCTAATATTTCTAACACTGCAGAAATTCTTCAGGTTTGGAATATGGGGGTAGTTTGTAGCTGTGTGAGCCTATGATTGGGTTGGGTCTGTGTTTATATAATACATCCTTGTCAATCCCATTTTTGCCAAATGTGCAGTAGAGCAAGTGTAATCTGTCCTGACTGAGGAATAGCCAATATTCAGTGGGTTAATATGCTCCTTTACAAGATGTAAGTAGTATGGTTAACTTTTTATATTCCTAGAAAGAGCTGTGGAGCTGGAATCTCACTTGGCTGTTTTTGCCTTGCATTTGATAATGTCGATTTCTAGCACCCTCAGGAGAATTGCCCAATACCTCTCTTTTCCCTGAATTTCTTATTGACTAGGAGTAAGGGTCTTTTACTGTGGCATGGGAAATGTGACTTCAGGGTTTCAGAACTGTAATGCAAAAAAATAATGCTTATCTGAAGAAAAAAGAAAAAATCTCTATCGATATTGGCATTTTTTTAAAGAAATCACTTATTCTGCCGCATCATCGGCCCATTTTTAAGCACAATACTAGGATGGAGAAGATGACAATAAAAGCCTAGATTAAAATTAGAAAGTGCAGGAACAAGCAGCCCAGAGAGCCTCTGGATGCTCCATCCTTGGAGGTATTCAAGACCTGGTTGGATGGAATCTTGGGTCCCGGTCTAGTACCAGATCAGGAATCGCCAACCTCCCCTTCCCCCCACAGACAGGGCCACCAACCTCCACCAGACCAGGCTGCCCAGGGCTCCATCCAATCTGGCCTTGAAAATCTCTAGGGATGAGGCATCCACAACCTCTCTGCGCAGCCTGTTCCAGAAACCTCAACACTCTCTCTGGAAAGAACTTCCCCCTGACATCCAACTTCAATCTTCCCTCCCTCAACTTAAAACCATTTCCCCTTGTCCTGCTGTTATCTACCCTTTCAAAGAGTTGGTTCCCTGCCTGTTTGTAGGCTCCCTTTAGGTATTGAAATGCTACAATGAGGTCACCCCACAGCTTTCTTTTCTCCAGGCTGAACAAGCCCAGCTCCTTCAGTCTGTCCTCATAAGAGTAGGTGCTCCAGTCCCTTGATCATTTTCGTGACCCTCTTCTGGACCCTCTCCAACAGGTCCCTGTCTTTTTTGTATTGGGGGCTCCAGACCTGGATGCAGTACTGCAGATGGGGCCTCACAAGAGCAGAGTAGAGAGGGACAATCACATCCCTGTCCCTGCTGGCCACCCCTCTCCTGGTGGAGCCCAGGATACCATTTGCCTTCTGAGCCGCAAGGTATTGCTGGCTCATGTTAAGTTTTTCATCTATCAAGACCCCCAGGTCCTTCTCTGCAGGGCTGCTCTCAAGGACAGCTCCTTCCAGTCTGTATGGATGCTTCTCCATCTGTATCTTTTCCTTGATGAGCTAATTTGCCCTCATTCCTTCAGCTCAATTTGGAACTGTGTAGTTCTGAAATATTTCTAGAGGTTGTTGCCATTCACTCCATAGCAAGGTAAGAAACACAGTGGTAATAGTAACATTACTTTATCATACTGCTTCATCTGCAGATAGCTCCCAAAGCCTTTTGCAAATTCTAGTTAGTATCACTTCTACTGTTCTGTTGATTAATAGTCTTAAGCATAGGCTTGTATGCCCAAGTGCAGTGGCAGTGAAATATTTTCAGAATGTTGCTATAGGGCACTCTTTTCAGCGCTCAAGGGATGTTATTTAAAATCAGGGCTTGTCATACATTATGTTCAGCCATATGCTCTGACTGCTCTGTGGATACTTTTCAGCACTGGTGCATAGCCTCCAGTGTCAGATGTAAAATGAAACTTTAGTTTGAAATCTATACCTGTCATGTTTTCATGTTTTTGGGTCCCTGAGCATTTCAGATAATTCCAGAGACACCTGTTTGCTAGAAATAGTTTCAGATTTTGAAAACAATATATAGGCTTATGATTTATGAATGTGTCTGACTTTTACACTTATTAAGAATTTTGGAGTACTTGAAGTAAGCATTCTGTAAATTTTAAATAAATAGTGGACACTAATAAGTATTTTCCTAAGAATGGTAAGCTTCTTAACATTTTCTTCATTTTCCTCATTTAATAATTAACGGTTTACATTGTTTTGACAGGTCTTGCACCTGAATAAATCAAAGGGAAATTAGTGCACAAATGTTTCATACCAATTTAAAAGCTATTCAGATTTCTCAGAACTTTTCTGACCAGCTTGCTGAGGCCTGAGGGTTTTACTAAAGCTTAATACTTCTCCAAGACTCCTGAGAACAGCCAGGAGTCAAGGAGATATCTAGCAGAAACCCATGTGATTATCCCTGTCCTAGAGATGATTACAGAAATTTCTAGAAGACTCACTATCAATTTCTTCCCATTGGTAAAATATTTTTCAATAGATCATTTTAAAGGAGCCTGGGTGTCTTTGGGTGACATAAAAGCTGCATAAGAGTTTTAGTCTCAAAATATATCACAAACACAATGCATTTTTAACCAGAGGCCTGAGGCCAATCATAGGAGATTTCAGGGCCCTGAGAAGACATGTGTTGAATTCAGGTGCATAGGTAGTTTTATTAATTTCTCTCAGCAATGCTCTTACGAAGCAATAACAGGTCATGCAGAAATAGAAAAAAGCCAGGGTAGGTTCAGACTAGATATAAAGAAATTTTTTCTTACTGTAGGATTTGCTAAACACTTCCTATAGAGCAGATTGAAGACCTATGCCTGTCAGTGTTCAGTGGGCACTGGCTATTGCCCTCATTAATATTCTTTCACTTCTCTTCAGCCTTGATGTGGTCAGGCAGTTGGTCAGGCAGCTGGATTTGACTTCTGTAGGCTCTTCCAACTAAACCCTCTCACATTCTACTAAATTTACCAGAAAACATAAACAAAAATATTTTAATTTTTAATTTGATATCATTAGACACAAGACTCTTTCTTTATTTCTTTAGTTCTTAAAACTATTTTAAATCTGTGTTATGTACAAACAATTGTTGTAGATGTTGTATTTTCTTATTTTCTTCCTGCTTCTGAACTATATTTTAGCAGTGTTTTTTTGTTTTTTGTTTTTGTTTTTTTCCTGGAGATGGAATTGTGCTATTAACAAAACTTCATGTGGCACTTATGGACCAGATCTGTTGACTATTTGCACCTGTTAGTTTTTGAACTAATTGGATGATTCAAACATTGTGATGAAGAAGAGCCTTTCTGCTGTGTTCTAGGATGGTAAATAAGGCAAAACCACCAAAACTAGGTGACAAACAAGAACAGAATATAAAAGCTCAGAAAAAGGCAACTGATGTCATTTACCTGGACTTGTGCAAGGCCTTTGACATGGTCCCCCACCACATCCTTATCTCCAAATTGGAGGGGTATGGATTTGATGGGTGGACAACCCAGTGGATAAGAAGTTGGATGAAAGGATGCAGAAAAAGAGTGGTGAAAAATGGTTCTACGTCCAGGTGGAGTCTGGTAACAAGCAATTTCCTCTAGGGTACTGTGTGGGGGGGTGCTCTTTAACATCTTTATCAGTGACATCGATGATAGAATTGAGTGTACCCTCAGTAAGTTTGCTGGTGACACCAAGCTGAGTGGTGTAGTTAACACGGTGGAAGAAAGGGATGCCATTCAGAGGGACCTCAACAGACTTGAAAGGTGGGCCAGAGTGAATCTGTTGAGGTTCAACACAGCAAAGTGCAAGGTTTTGCAATTGGGCCGGAGGAATCCCAGGCATCCATACAGACTGGAAGGAGCTATCCTTGAGAGCAGCCCTGCAGAGAAGGACCTGGGGGTCTTGATAGATGAAAAACTTAACATGAGCCAGCAGTGTGCTCTTGAAGCTTGGAAAGCAAATGGTATCCTGGACTCCACCAGGAGAGGGATGGCCAGCAGGGACAGGGAAGTGATTGTCCCTCTCTACTCTGCTCTTGTGAGGCCCCATCTGCAGTACTGCATCCAGGTCTGGAGCCCCCAATACAAAAAAGACAGGGACCTGTTGGAGAGGGTCCAGAGGAGGGCCAAAAAAGTGATGAGAAGGCTGGAGCACCTGCTCTTATGAGGACAGACTGAAGGAGCTGGGCTTGTTCAGCCTGGAGAAAAGAAGGCTGCAGGGTGACTTCAATGCAGCCTTACAATATCTCAAGGGAGCCTACAAACCGGAGGGGAGGCAACTCTTTACAAGGGTAGGTAATGGCACGACAAGGGGAAATAGTTTTAACTTGGTTGGGAAGATTTGGGAGGGAAGACTTAAGTTGTATATTAGGGGGAAATTCTTTACAGAGAGAGTGTTGAGGTGCTGGAACAGGCTGCCCAGAGAGGTTGTGGATGCCCTGTACCTGGAAGTGTTTAATGCCAGGTTGGATGGGGCCCTGGGCAGCCTAGTCTAGTATTAAATGTGGAGGTTGGTGACTCTGCCTGTGGTGGGGGGGGAGGAGGGGGATTGGCACTTGATGATACTTGAGGTCCCTTCCAGTCCAAGTCATTCTATGATTCTATGGTTTTATTATAAGTGAAACTCATATTGCCAGAGCTTTAAGAAAAAGAATAAAGACCTACATAAAAAAAATATATATATAAAGCAGGAAAATATGTTGTATTTGACATTATTGATTCCAGACAACCTCTCTGTTGTAAAGTGCATTGATTAAAAAAAAAAAAAAAAAAAAAAGTAATTAATTTGACAGTATGAGCCTTAATAGTCTGCCTTTAATTTGAAGTTCCCAAAGATCAAGAATTCTAGAAAATCAAATTTCCTTAAGTTCCATTGGGCTGTCAATTAAATTTGACTGATTACACTCACCACTATCCTATACAGATAATCCATGACTAATTACTTTGCTTTGCAAATTGCAGTATGAAAGGAATAATTTACAAACTTAGGGAAATATATGGTAATGTGCACCCAAGCCCTCTAGAAACTGTAATTTCAATTTTAATATTCCCAATGTCTTTCCAATGTCAGACTTAGTGATTTTTTTTGTGGGATTCATTATAGTGCACTTTTGCTACAATTAGAAGATTCCTTAGCATGGTTCACAGCCCGTACCTGCCAGAAGAATCACCATTACCTATACATGAGAAGAAAGAAGAAATGCAAGCTGGTAAATCCAGTTCTCCAGATTTGCATTGGGAGTGATCTCTTTAAGATTCAGAGGGCTCAGGGAAAGTTCATAATCTGGAAGTCTTTTTGAGCTCTGAATATATGCAACTTGGGCTGCTAAAATGTCCTTTATTTAAAATATATATATTTTGTATGATTGTCTGGTAAGAAGATACAAATTAGATAATTCTGTCATTTGCGCTTTGAAAAAATGCTAACATTGAGTACAACTAGAAAAAATAGCTTGAAAGCTGAACGTTATGGCTTAAGAGAATTTAGGTGATGTGAGGTAGAGAAGGATTACAAGAGCTACTTGTAATCTAGATAATTAAGTCAGAGAAATCTAGATAATTAAGGAATCTAGATAATTAAGTCGGAGAACTCTTACTTATTGTTTGATGTTGATGTTTGTTTGTTTTTGAGCATATGTACTTTGTAGAAATCATTCAGAAACATGAAAAGTGTGAGAAGAAAGAGTGCAATAAGACAAAAATTCTCTGATTCTGTTTCAAAAACAAGAAAAAAAAATATGTTTATTAAAGGTTCATGATGTTTCTGAATTACTGAGTGGGGGTAGATAGAATATAAAAGTCCTAATCAAACTTATTTTGACTCATCAGTGAGTTTATATAACACAGCTGTTGGTAGTGACGCTTTCTATACAATCAAATAAAAAAAAATACGTGTAACCAAATGAAGATGTCAAAGATAATTAAGGAATTATTAAAGCCATGTCACAAGTTATACCATATACTGTAGCAATTACAGTAAATAAAAAAAATAAGTGTATATGACATAGTGTATGGTAACTGCTGAATCACGGCCTGAACCTCTGATTGACCACCTGAGGCAAGCAAAGAGTCAGCCACAGGAGCACAGGTGAATTACTTTCACCTGTGCTACTGGAAGGGGTGGAGCCTGGCTCCACCTCTCCTAGATCCCATTTAAGTGCTGACTGCCACTGGGAGGATCTTTTCCTGGAGATTGCTCCTTGTGAAGAGTATTGTGAGCCTAAAATATCGATAAGTATCTTCCATTTATTATCTTCCTGTTTCAATAATCTTACTTAGCCTAACTCTCCTGTATATTTCTTAGTTATAACATTTGTGTGTTCATTGGTTATACACGTGGTCAACCACTTTTCAGTATTTGGGGATAGGACAAAGGGACAAATCCATAAACTGGAGCGTAGGAAGTTCTGCACCAATATGTGAAGGAACTTCTTCACAGTGGAGTGAAGGTGCACTGGAACAGGATGCACAGGGAGGCTGTGGATTCTCCTTCTCTGGAGATATTGAAGACCTGTGTGGATGCCTATCTGCGTAGACTGCTCTAGGGGCCTGCTGTGCCAGAGGTTGGACTCGATGATTTCTGGAGGTCCCTTACAATCCCTACAATTCTGTGACTCTGATATTTCTTTCATATGAGTGCATTTACAACACCTTAAATCAATCAATAGGTCCTTTTGGCTTTTTTTTTTATTATTATTATTTTTTCTAAGTAAGATTTTAATGAAGGAACGTAATTCAATTCTTAGAATTGAATATAATGAGGTACATGATAAACCTAGACACCATTAACTTCAGGAAAACTAGGGATTGTCCTGACACACAATAAAAAAGCAGAACATTAACTCCATTATGTGAAGAAGTAAGGCATGCTAGTCTTTATCTTAAGAGAGATCTTAAGAGAAGTCATCATGAATGTCTTTGCTTTTAGGATAGAAGATAATTTCTTTTGAAGGAAATCTAAAAGAGTGATGTGTTTTCAGAGCTATCAAAATATAATTTAACCAAAAGAGCGGTTATCTTTTCACTTGTTAAAATAATAGTAATAATTATAGTAATAAGAGAAGTAGAACAAAACAACAAAAAAGCAGGAAAAGGAAAGAGTAGTATGGCTTTCATTTTAAATTTTCACAATTTTGTAGATTCTCTTGTTGAAGCTAATGTATCTCATAATTGACCTGGAGAAAGAGGGGCTTTAATGCATTAGAAAATGTTAATGTAAGGCAGGTAACAGTTACATCAGAGCCACTTTCTGCATCTCATTAAGTTAAGCTGCTGAGAGATTTTATTTTTTTTGCAAAACTTATCTAGGAGTGGGTCTTTAGATGTGAGGATGAGTTACTGTACTGATTTAAGATGGATAGGGTTTACTAACTCATTAAGGAATCATACAATGATTTGAGTTGGAAGAGCCCTTTAAGATCATCTAGTTCCAAACCCCTTGCTATAGGCTGTAGGGACACCTGCCTCTAAACAGTGTTGCTCACTGTCTCATCCAACTTGGCCTTGAGTTCTTCCAGGGAGGGGACATTCACAACCTCACTGGGAAACATGTTCCATTGCCTCACCACACTCATGTTAAAGAATTTCTTCTTCCTGATATATATTCTAAATCTACCCTCTTTCTGTTAATGGCACTTCCCTCTGTCCTGTTGCTGTTTTCCCTTATAAAAAGTTCCTCCCCAGCTTTCCTGTAGGTCCCTTCAGGTAATGGAAGGTTTCCTCAGAGCCTTCTCTTCTCCAGGATGAAAAGCCCCAGCTCTCTCAGCCTGTCCTTATAGAAGAGGTGCTCTAACCCTCATAAATCATAAAATTATTTATGTGTGTATATATATATATATATATATTTATTTATTTATTTATTTATTTATTTATTTATTTATGTTGTGCAAAATGGTCTCCTTTATATCCAAAACTTGGGAAGGCAGTACTAAACAGGGAAAAGATGAAAACATTAAATAAAACCTTCTGCCCGTATGACCGGCAGCAGAGTATTACTGTCAGTATATTTAATAGAGATTCTATGTTATGCTCCCAGATACATTAACATAACAGTGGCGTAATTTCAGAACTACTTTTCTTTTTAAAAAATTATGCCTATTCAGAAATAGCCTTTTCCAACCTAAAAAAAAAAAAAAAAGTCCTTGAAAGATGCTATTGTGATATCTAGTATATCTGTATAATCTGCATTTCATAACCAGGTATGTTTCTGTCTTTTCAATGTTGTTGTACTAATGTTCAACTGAAGAAGAAAAATGCAATAAGATTCTATGAAGATAAGATTTTAGACAATGTCTTGCTGTGAAATTTGTTGTCCTGATAAAACAAACTGGCTGAGAGTATTGAATTCACATGGGCAGTGAAACACAGAATCATATATAATGGCGTGGCAGGAAGAGATCTCAAGGATCTATACCTTCTGCAGTGTTGCCAACCCCTAGATGAAGTACTAGATCAGGTTGCCCAGCTCCCCATCAAACTTGACCTTGAACAGTTCCATACATGTGCAACTTCTCTGGGTAGCCTGTTCAATTACCTCAACACCCTCTCAGTGAAAAAGTTCACCCTATTGCACACAGGAGAACAATTATAAACGATGGATTAGTCAAGAGAAAGGAGAATAAAGCTAACATTGTAAAGATACCTGGTTTAATCTAAACACATCAGAGAAATAACATAGTTGTATTCATATAGTACAACAATGGGATGGAACATGGCAGGGCTGAGGAAGGTAGTTGTGAGCAACTTATAATCTGCAGTGATTATCATAGAAAATAAGTTAGAAGGGACCCATAAGGAACACTGATTCCAACTAGTGTCTCCACACAAGAGCACCCAAAAGTCAGACTATATGTCTGAGAATGTTGTCCAGACACTTCTTAAACTCTGGCAAGCTGTTGTGCTACTAGCACTTCCCTGGGCAACCTGTTCTAGTAGCCAGCCACTCTCTCAATGAAAAAAATCTTTTTCTGATATCCTATCTGAATCTCCCTTGTTGCATTTCATGATATTTCCTTCGATTCTATTATTCCTTCACTTCCCCTTGTGAGAGGCTGTAGTCCACAATGAGGTATATTCTCAGTCTCCTCTTCTCTAGGCTGAACAAACCAAGGAATTCAGCCACCCCTCATGCATCTTCCCCTCTAGACCCTTCACCATCTTTATAGCCTTCCTTTTGATAGTATCTAAGAATTTTATCTTCTTTTTAGATTGTGGCATCCAAAACTGCGCAAAGTACTCAAGGTAAAGGTCAACCAGTGCAGTGTAGAGCAGGAAATTCTAAACATGTAATGCACTGATAATAAATATAACTCCATATTGTATGAAGACTTCAACCCAGGAAGTTTATATTTTGGATATACATTTCAAATCAGACATTGAAGAGTCTTGGAAAGTACAAGTAGCATACATTCCTCATGATGGAGTAATAATAGGATAGATTTCCTGGTAAAAAGAAAGAAATACAATTATTAAGGAGAGGTAATAAGGCCTGAGAGAACAACATTCCCTGTATATGTCACATTAATTTGCATTAACTAATTCATTAATTAAATTTGTGTTCAGTTGTTGTACATTTACTATGCCCTTTCATAATATCTGTAGCAGGTAAGATGAGAAATGATAGACTCTCTGTAATAGAAGATGTTTGAATTTCCAAGAAATTTCTGGTGGGATAGTAAGGTAATTTATTTCAGTGTTTAAGACACTGTAATTTCTGTCTCTGGAAGACTTTACGGTAAGGTTAACCCAATATTTTCCAAATTAAATAAAAGGATTTGTATAGTCTTACCGAGATGCAAAAGATGACCTTTTCAGAGCCCATCTAACCCTTTCTTTATAGTATTTCATACTGTAATTCTGCTTATCATTTTTCTTTCAGGAAAAAGCTCTGGAAGGTGAATGTATATGTATTTGTGCCCACTGGGAGAATGTTTACATGGAATTAATGCAATTTGGTCTTTAAGTTTTTTACATTCTGAATATCAGTCTTGTATTTGAAAGTGTAAAAATATTATCTATGAGTGCAATGAAAATTCAACATAAATCCATAAATGACCTGGAATCATTAATAATTCTGGAAAGTAAGATCATAAATAATTTGTGAAAACTTATTGGAAACCCAAACAAAATAGCTTTTCTCTTTGACATTACAGGACATGATCTTCAGCATTTTTGTTCTGGAAGAACTTCTAAAAGTGTTCTAAAGAATAAACATCCCCTACTTCTCAGATGTTTGTACAACAAATGCAATATTAGTTGCATTATTTCACCTGGGATAGAAAACCAAATGATGCTCTGAATTCGTGACAAACCTGCCTTCCTTAATAACAAGTCGAGAATCACAATTTTGTGAGCTCCACATTTGTTTCTGTATTCTCTGTTAATAGTCAATTGCATGTCTTATTTCCCTTCATTTGCAATTGTCATTCAACCCACTAATAAGGCTTAAATTAAAATGCATTGCAATGGAGGCATGGGACAATATGTTGTCTGACAATAGGGACATAAATAAGAACTTCAGAACAAAAGGCATATATCTTAATAGCTTGAACTAAAAAGCTAACTTCAAAGTGAGATGTTATCAAGCATCCCATCAAGAGTACTGAGGAATGTGTGACAAAATTAGACATCATAGAGATGAGTAATCTGAAGAACAGAAAAAGGATGGGGATTGCCTAGGCAAGTCAGGGTGTCTGTGGCAGATGAGTGATTGAACTCCTGAGCATTTCTAATAGGAATCTAACTTACAAAAATGGAAAGCTGCTGGAGGTTTCTTACTATTATGATTCACAGGTGCTCGACATATTTAGGAATGAATACATTAAATTTGTTAATATAAAAGATTTTTTCTTTAAATTTTGAAGTCCCCTAACAATTACACTACTGTGCTACCTTTACTCAGAATTGATCAAGTCAGGCTAGTGTAGCTTTTCTCAGGAGTACATTTGATCAGTGCTCCTACACTGTGGATAATTTCTAGATTAGCACCTTTTTTTTTTTCAGCACTTAAGCTGAAAGTGAGTTTAAATACTTTTTTTTTTTTTTTTTTTTAATGAAGAATTCTTTTTACATTCTCTCTGCTGTACCTTTTATGTAGGTATGAAGGACAAAAAGTGGTCGGTTTTTCCGTAAAAGAATGGCCCCCACTGGGCTCATGCATATTTGCTTATTAAATGGTTCACATTGCCTTTACACCCATCACTTACTGGAACAAAAATCAGTCAAGATTTGCATTTTGCTTGCTATTTAAATTTTTAAACTCATGAGTTCACTACCTAATGACAAGAATATTTATCCAGGTTAACTGATAAAATCTCTTCAACATAAAGTGCTCTAGGAAACAATTTCAGAACATTTACATGTTGTATTAACATCTCATTATTTTATTCAATAGCCCCAGAGCAAGTGTAGAGGTAGGATGAATAGAATGTATTTTCTGACAACATTTTCTCATGAAAAAGCTCATCTTCGAATATGCTATGTTATCTTTTCTTAAGACCTAAGCTTCCTTACAGATCAAAATTAACAGTTAAAACACAAAAATTCATCTTGCCAAATTTTGAATACTGAATTCTTTCAGTTAATAGTTCGTTTCTTTTTTTTAAGTTATTTTGAATAACAAATTAAAAGGAAATAGAAAAAAAAAAAGAAAAATAAAACAAGAACAGATTGACTCTGTGGTCATAAGCAAAAAGCAAACAGCAGTAAAGTCTGAATTTATTAAATAAATGATTCGTTACAGGTTAGTACCCCAAGATTTTTTTAATCATTGCAACTGCTCTTGTTTGCCTGAGGACAGCTATCTATGAATTTGCATCATGATAAATGCATTCTTCTAGCAAGGAAACAAAGGGATGAAATAGAAGTTTAGAATTTGTTGTATTAGCCATATATTTTAAAAACTATTTAAAAAAATAGTACCTCCATTTTGGCTGTTGCATTTGTACTATTTCTTCCTGTTGCACATAAGGCTTCTGCACCATTGATTTTTCCTTTAGTTTTAGATGTTTCAAGATCACTCATTTCAAAGCAGCTCAGGGTTTTTGTTGTTGTTGTTGTTGTTGTTGCAGCAGACTGTAAGCAACATCTTGTACTTTTCTGTGTAGGTGGGAGAAGGAAGACTAACTGATATTATCATAAATGGAAATGAAGCTAGAATGCTTGTCTTCCACTGAAGTGAATGAAACCAAGGCAAAAAAGCCTGTCAGTAGGAAGTTACAGCAACAAACAGAACAATTTCTGCATTATAAATGGGAATTTAGTATCATCTTTTTAGGTCCTTGTAGAAAAGAAATAGTTAAGAGGATATATAGAGAGAGGAAATTGTCCATATTTTCTTCACAAAATATAATACTATAACAATATAATAATACTATATATATTAATAATATTATATATTAATAATATTACTATATATACTATAATAATATAATATTACTTATTAGGCTGTTGACAGTTCAATATACAGGAATCTTTGACTTTAAATGGAGAATTTAAATGGTTAGTCTTCTAGAAACAGATATTTGTTCCACTCTTCTACACCTAAAATTCTGTATTCTGTTTTTCTACATTTTCTTAAAATGTGAGTAAGGGCTTTTTTTAATTTGTCTTATTTTGCTCCTTGCATAATTCTCTTTTGTAGTAGCCCATTTCGTATTCTTACTTTAGAACTGTAAAGAAAAAAAAATAATAATCTGACAAACATTATCAGCAGAGGAAGAAAAAAAAAAAAAACTTAATTCTTGTCTACTAAATGTATGTAATTTTCACTGATATTAAAAATAAAAAAAATTGTTGAAGTTTTCCTTTGAATCACTCCCACAACCACTCACTTCTCTGGCATCTTTAATGTCTTACAAATGCTACTGACAGGTATGAGGATAAACATTGTTGAGAAAAAGATTCATGTGTTGATGAGAGATTACTTAGAAAACCTAGCTGTTTTAAAGAGTGATTTTAATATCATTATTTGTTTTATCTCTTAGGTTAATGCTGAGCATTTGAGGATAATTTTAATGAGAATGGAATTCTAATCATAATAGTGAATTATTGACCTTCCTGTCTTTTACTGCTGCGTTTTGATATTTAGACATCATATTACTACATTAAGAATTTTCTACTTAAGTCATATTTTATTCTCTGAAGAAAAATCCTCCTGAATTTTGAGGTTTGTATCCAGGTATAGGTACGGCTACCCAGATTCTAGCATACAAAACTGCACAGAGTGCAGAAATCCTGTAAGAAGGCTGTAGATTATCTGTTTCAACCATCAACTCCTCCCCATTATTACCTCTAAACCATGTCCTTCTGTGCCACACCTCCACATCTCTTGTAATCTTCTTGGGACAGGGTCTCCACCACTTCCCTGGTCAGCCTGTTCCAGTGCCAGACCATTCTTTCTGAGAAGAAATTTTCCCTAACATACAACCTGAACCTCAGCTGGTGTAAATCAAGGCCATCACCTTTTATCATATCACAATCTCATGACAGAAATTTCTGAAACTCATATCTTCTTTTCTGCAGCTATAGAGAGCAACAAGGTCTCCTCTGAGCCTCCTTCAGATTAAAGAGCCCTATTTCACTTAGCTTCTCCTCATAAGACTGGTACTCTAGACCCATCATCAGTATCTCTCTTTTCTCCTTTTCTATGTGGCTGGGAACAGATAGTAATTTTTTTCTAGTGTTTCCTTGGGTTTATTGGTATGAGTCTTGAATACTTCCTGAGCGAGAAGAGGTGGCATTATATTTAATACCCTGAACTCCAGGAGAGCGAAATTCCAGCTGCTCAAGGAACTGCTGGATGAGATCTCCTGAGAATCTATCCTTAAGGGCATAGGAACAGAAAAGAGCTAACAGCTCTTTAAGAACACTTCAGTGAGCAGAAGAGCTCTCCATCCCCTAGCAGAAGAAATCAAACAGAGGAGGAGGGTGACCAGCACGGCTGAGCAAGGACCTGCAGCTAAATCTGAGGGAAAAGAGGGAAATGTACAGGAAATGGAAGCAGGGTTGTGTAATCTGGGAAGAATACAAGGACATTTTCCATTTGTGTAGGAATAAGATCAGGAAAGCCAAGGAACACATAGAGTTGAACTTGGCAAGGGATGTGAAAAATAAGAGGGGGTTCTACAGGTACATAGCCAGGAGGAGACAGACCAGGGAGAGCGTTCCCCCTCTGATAAATGAGGACAGAGAACTGGATTTCTCAGACATGGAAAAAGCTGAGGTGCTCAGTAAGTGCTCTGCCTCCGTCTTCACTGGTGATCAGGCTCCTCCCCATGTCTGCCAGGACTCTGAAGCTTCAGGTGTGGGTGAGAGAAGCAGATTCTATTCTGCTGTAACAGTGGGATGTGTCCAAGACCTCCTCAGGAAACTGAATGTATATAAATCAATGGGGTCATGTGATATCCATCCTACGGTTCTGAGAGAGATGGCTGATGTGGTTGCTAAGCTGCTTTCCATCATATTTGAAAAATCATGGCTGTAGGGGGAAATCCCAGGTTACTGGAAAAAGGGAAACATTGCTTCCATTTTCAAGAAAGGGAGAAAGGATGATGGGAATTATAGGCTAGTGAGCTCACCTCTGTGCCTGGGAAGGTCATGAAGCAGCTCCTCCTGGTTACTGTGTTAAAGCACATATGAGACAAAGAGGTGATCTGAGACAGCCAGCACAGGTTCACCAAAGGCAGATCTTGTCTGTTCAGTCTGGGGGCCTTCTTTTATGAAGTGACACATCGGTGAAGAGAGGAAGAGTGACAGACGTAATCTTCCTGACTTCTGCAACACCTTTGACATGGTCCCTCACCACCACGTCCTTCCCTCTAAATTGGAGAGGTGTGAATTTGAAAGATCGATGGTTCAATGGATTAGGACCTGATTGGCTGGTCACAGGCAAATGTTGTGATCAATGGTTCTGTATCTGGGTGGAGGCTGGTCACAAATGGTCAGTCCTGGGACAAGTGTTCTTTAACATCTATATCAGTGACATAGACAATGATGTTGTGTGCACCCTCAGTGTCATATACGTTTATACAAACTGGGAGGAGAACCCCTTGTGAGCAGCCCTGCGGAGAAGGACTTGGGGGTCCTTGTAGATGAGCCAGCCGTGTGTGCTTGCAGCCCTGGAGGCCAACTCTGTTCTGAGCTGCATTAAAAAAAGGGTGGCCACCAGGAAGAGGGAGGTGATCGTCCCCCTCTACTTGGCTGCTGCGAGACCCCATCTGGAGTACTGCATCCAGGCCTGGGGCCCCCAGTACAGGAAGGATGTGGAGCTATTGGAAAGGGTACAGAGGAGGGCCGCTAAGATGATCAGAGGGCTGGAGCACCTCTCCTATGGAGAATGGTTGAGGGAAATGGCTTTCTTACCTTGGAGAAGAGAAGACTCTGTGGAGACCTCATTGTGGTGTTCAAGGACTTGAAGAGAGCGTATGAGTAGGAATGGGAATGATTTTTTTTATGAGAATGAACAAGGGGGAATGGTTTTAAACTAAGACATGAGATTTAGGTTAGAAATTAAGAGGAAGTTTTTTCACTTGAGGATTGTTAAGTGTTGAAACAGGCTGCCCAAGGAGGTTATGGATGCCCCATCCCTGGATACATTCAAAGCCAGGCTGGATGTGGCTCTGGGCAGCCTGGTCTAGTGGTTGGTGACTCTGCCTGTGGCAGTGGGATTGAAACCAGATGATCTTTGAAGTCCTTTTTAACCCAAGCCATTCTATTATTCTATAATACTTATCACATTGTTTAAATATAATGCAGCTTTTAAGAATATCCTTCAGAAATCACTGAAGTATTCTGGTCACTTGTAAGTTTGCTAGATAATTCTAAAGAGAGAATAAGTCACAGTGTGACATTTGGATTTTTTCTTTTTTCTTTTCTTTTTCTTTTTCTTTTTTTCTTTTTTTCCTTATCTAGTAGGATATGTTTGGATATGTCAAGTGATTTTCGTGAGAAATACTTAGAATAGTTTTTTTTTATTTTATTTTTTTATTTTATTTACATGGATATTTTCTGGGTGAATGGGTGTTTCTTCTTTAGTTCCAGTTCTCTTCTGAAATTCTCTGTGGAAATAAAACAAGCCCCCTGCTGCTTTCCTTCTTCCAAAACTCATGAATCTGCAAATAAATAAATAATGCAGACTGAAATAAAAGAAAATTATCTGTAGACAATCCTAACCATAGAAAACTTTGCAGGAAGATTCATGAAAAGCAAAGACTTTATAAGTTGTTGCCCTTTTTGTTTATGATTGTATTAAATGTAAATCTTGCAAACTTTATGAAGACAGAATGAATATTTAACTCCAAGTTTGTAAGGGGGCTGCCTACTAGATTGTTGTTGCTTAAAATCCAAGAAAGTGGTAGATAGAATGAAAGCATCATAATTCAGCAATCTGATCCATTTATTTTTTTTTTCTTTTTCTTTTTTTTTTTTCTTTTTTTCTGGAGTCTCTGCTAAATTTGATTCCAGTGACACAGCAACACCCAGAGGTATCTAAGCTCTTGAGCCTCACAAAACTGCTTCTGTCCAGAAGGAGAAACATGGAAAATGATACAGAGCTGGGAGGGGACAGAGAGAGATTTTTATTGGAAGCTGTTAAAGTGGTTGCTATGAGACATTCTCCAGCTAACACAGGCACAGCAGCGAGTGTAAGGCTAGTAAATCGTACCTCTTATATTATACCTTTCTATTCTCCTTTTTTTTTTCTTTTTTTTTTCTTTTTTTTTTTTTAACAGAGCTTTTATAGTTGTTTAAGATCAGAGACAGCATCTGCCAGTTGCTTTTTCTTCCCTTTTTCTCTCTTCTTGTGCCTCGTGCAAGATGGAGCTAGAAAACAAAATGATCAGCTCCTCCAGCAATTATTCAGCAAGCTCCAGAGAGTACAAGGTGGTGATGCTAGGAGCAGGGGGAGTTGGCAAAAGCGGTAAGTTTCAGCGGCAGCATATCTGGGGAGAAAGGGTGAATTGGGAATGTAAAGTTGAAAGAAGAAGAATGATTAATGCGGGATTTCATTTTTTTTTTTTTTTTTTTTTTTTTTAATAATTGGTGGCTGGGGCAATGAGTCAGCTTAATTTGTTACAGAGTGAGATATTATATGCCTTTTTTAATTAGCTATTTTTGTGAAACCACCCCTGGCTCCACTGAATAGAGGAGAGAGTGGTCAGTTCACTGCTGTTAGTATACCTGTAAGTGCTCATGTCACTTGCTGAGAGGTGATGGATAGTGTGAATGTAACTTGTTGGCCTGCTGGCCCTTGAGCCCAAGCAGAAATGTTACTAACTGCAAAGTCAGCTGTACTGTGCAAAGTGTGGAGGATGTCTACAGTGACTATGTTTTCTTCCCACAACTCCTGACTTCTTGCTGAGTACTATTGTGGCTCAGCTGGTGTTGGTCTCTTCTGCTGTCCCATTAATAACAGAATGCAGTCTGAGCCTCATTCCAAGAGATAAAGAAAACTTGCAGTATGTTTTAATAAAATCCAGCGCTGGCAAGATGTCATTATTTTCCCTGGATAATGTTTTCATTCTCCCAGATTTTATCACTGATTTATTCTCACTGACAGTTGTATTCTCTATTCTTAAAAAGACATGCAGAATGTGCAGTGTACATCTCAGAAGCCCGTATATTGATCTGAGTACATAACAATCATTTAATTACATATTTTGGAAATTCAAAAAGAAAAAAAAAGAAAAAAAAAAAGAAGAAAATAAATAAGCAGAAAAAGTAATATAATAATAATACAATAGATTCCAAATAAATGTCAAGATGAAGATACTTGTCATTCTAAATTGTAATAATTGTGTAGATGAGAAAAGTTTTATTTCCTATTCAAACAACAGGACAAGGTGCAAATATAGAAGATTAAATAGGGCAAATGGATATAATTTCCTGTCTGTATATGTTACCTCTGTTTTGTTGTTATGTTTATCTTCAACTTCAGTGCCACATCTTTCAGTGACAGCTATTTTCCCTACTGCTTAACCAAGGCAATAACTGTGGCACAGGTGTTATGCTATGATCGCTATATAAAATGGGGAAGAATGCTTATCTGAGAGTGACTTTCTGCATTTTCAAATTAACTTGTCCATAGTAAAGCAGTTATCAAGGATGTCTGCTGGAACTTTTAACATAATGTCCCCCTTTTTCCCCTTCAATGTAGCCAAAAGATGGCAGCAATTTTTTCCAAACATTTTCTTGTAAGAACCATGTTTTTTTGAAGAAAAAATAAATAAATACAAAATGTACCATGCTCATATTATAAAAGTATCACAAAACCCGATTTATATACACATTGAGGAAATATTCATTTCCATTTCCTCGTTATAAGAGTTTTAAAACATGAGTTTAAAGAGATAAGCAAGAGTTTATTCAAATTTTATTGTTTCATTCTTCAGAAAATGTTATCTGATGAGTTAATGAGTCTAAACCCCTCAGAGTTGTAGATTACACAAGGTAATGACACATTTCAGAAGATGAGAAAGGTCAGATAATTAAGAATTGGATGTCTGTATGATCTAGAGAAATAACAATGGGGTGAAGTGTCTAATCATGACATTCAATGGGATTAATGAAAATCTAAGATAAACTGGGAGGGGGGGGAGGGGGGATGTGAATAAAAGATCTGACAATTAAGAGACTGAAAAAGGAGGAAGACAATTTGTCCTTTATTGACTAGGAGTTTCCAATATGGAATGGATATGAAACACTTCAGTGTAATATTGAGATAGTCCCTACTGCTCGAATTCCAATAGAAAAAGAATTGATCTAATATTTGTGAGTCAATAATTAATATTGACTGAAGTGTCTAGACTAGATTAATTTACACCAGATTAAAAGTAGATGATGTCTAGCAAGACTATTTCTATTATTTGAAATGAGGGCTACGTTTTCCTGATGACCTACATCCACTGTCCAGGAAATTATGTGTCTAGCTACAGTAACAACATCAGAATTGAATAGGGATGAGAGAGAAAAAATTATATTTACATCTCTGATTTTGATAGGTAAATGATATATAAAATGGCATATTGACAGTATCCTAGCTTCTTTCTCCTTCCTCTCTTCTCTCCTTTCCTTTTTAAGCCGTAATAAAAAGAGTAACAGTTGGGATTAAGTTTCTGAGTGGGAAATCTCTTTTAGATAAAAGACTTTCAGTACCTCATTTTATTCAATATTAAATACTTTAAGTGAGAAAATAATTTTCCTTAAGATCCAACTCACAGAAATTTTAGAAAGCATCATTTTAACCTAGATATAGTTCACTTTAATGGATCCTCTGAGTAATCTGACCTCCTGTTTCTCACCCTCTTCTGTGTGATTTCATACTGTACATAAAGAGGTTTTTTCACTGAAAACTTCACAATCGTTTTGATGGGCTGTGAGTAGTCATCATATGACAGAATAGGTAAGAATGAGGAAGAGGGCACCAGTAACAGATGCCCTTTTGATGTTTGTATTACAGAGTATTTGCCTTGGGTTTTCAGTCTTATTCCTTCGGTTGTATGTTCCAAGATAACAGAGTATACAGAATGACAGTCAATCTCTTGTTATTTGGTCTACTCAGTGAAGTAGAAGTTCATAAAAGTTGGCAATAGAAGTTAAACTCATCACATTTGTGTCTGAAATCTACCACAGAAGAGTAATAATGTGTAGAAGGCAGTGGTTTAAGAGTTGTGATTTATGGATCTGAACATTTCAAAATTAACACCAGAAAAAAACAACAAAAATATCAGACTTCTGAACAGATTTGTGTGTTTAGTTAATATGTACAAAGTTATGCACCTGGAAAGATATTTTTCTATCACTATTAGATATTATAGATTCCATAGAATGATTTAACCCTTTAATGTTTTCTGATTTTTTTTTTTTTTCAGAGTAATAAACTAATTTATTATCAAGCACACCTATATATTTTGTCACAGATTTGCTGCATGGATAGATAAAAATAAAGCTAGAACTAGGAAGTAAAATGAAATAAAAGAATATAAAATGTGCAAAAAAAAAAAAAAAAAAGATGTAAAGGCATACTTTGAAAAAAGATGATTTTTTTTTTTTCTTTCACTGACTTTCATTTGACTACATTCCATACTGAAATTAAACATTTCTAACATTCACTGTGTGTGTGTTTTCACTTAAGAAAACATTTTGACACTATCGTCTCTGGTTTTATGACAAATCTCATGTTAACCCTGTATTGTTCAAACCTATCTCAAGTTGACTGACAAAATTAAACCCTAAGAATTCTAAGAAATCCAAGATAGTTGAAACAGATTTTGCTTACAAATTCCCTTTTAGGTGGACATCTGAAAGATGAGCCTGATACTATCGTGTTTCCTAGCTCTATGCAGCTCAAACTTTTGTTTTCAGGTTTGTTTTACAATGTATAAGCACATATACAATTACTCCTAAATCCTGAAGCCAAGTCCTAATGATTTACATTTTGTTAGATAATTACACTAATAACAATAATTAATTGCTGTCCTCTCTGTAAAACAATAGCAATGATTAACTGAGGGGATGTAGAATAACTTCCAAAAGGAGCAAAAAAATTGGTGTACTAAGCAAGTTAATTAAATAGAAACACCTTTACTACATGAAAATTTATTATAAAATTATTACTATATAGGCATCCTTCAAATATTATTTGTATTATTCCATGATCTAAACATACTTGCATTTGCTGAGTTGAATGAAAGTGGTTTTCTGATTTTTTTTTTTACCAATTATTATTTACTAATATTAATTAAAGTATATTTATGTAAGGGTGTAAACAGTTTATTTTACTTCTGGTAACTAGAATAATGTGTTTAACTATAGAAAAAGATGTATTAGATGCAAAATAAATTTCATGATAAACTGCTCTAAGAAGTTGATATTCAAGATGTGAAGAGGAAGTTTTTAAATTTTCACAAACAAATATGTTCTTGCTAGTAAGTTGCTTCTAACAGAAGAGAAAATGTACATTTTTTCAAGAATTATTTCTCAGAGTGACTACTCATTAATTTGCTGGAACCTTTTTTTTTTTATTACTATAAAAAAAAATACCTGGAAACTTGGATTAAACTAATGCATTTCTAATTGTAATATATAGGTTTGGAAAAAGAAATTGGATTTGCTTTTCCATGCTTCAGTCTTAAAAACAAACAAACAAACAAACAAAGAAAAACACAATGAACAAAAAGGAAAGGAAAGCGAAGGGAAGGGAAGGGAACGGAAGGGAAGGGAGATATTAAGGAAAAAAGTCTCTGAATTGTTTCAGGCAGACAGAGAAGAAAAGTATTTCTCAGCCTGTTTAGCAAATACTTGCTTTTGCTATTTATTTCCATCTTACTTTGTTGCTGTTGCTGTTGTTCTATTATCTGCTTTGTTGCTGTTAAATGTTCTATTTCTACAAATACAAGTGACTCATTTGATTAGTTTCAGGATCTTGCATAAAAAGTAAGTTCAAAAATGTATGAAAACAATAATGATTTCGTGATGTATGAGCTTCTGTAATAGGGATTAGACTAAATGCATAATTTTGCTTTTATTCTTTGATTCAGATCCAAACTGCTTTTGTGGACTGGTTTTGCCACTTATTCAGATTTTATTAAAAAAAAAAATCAGTGTCTATTAATTTCAAGCATATCTTAATACTCAGAGTTTGCAGTAAATATAGACGCTTTTCAGATCATGAAGTGCATTCTGGAGAATTCATTCATTTCAGCTATTTGTTAATTGATTGGAGATAAATTAGCGTGTGATAAAGGCTACAGTGGAAGAGTAAAGTAAGAGGTTGCACTGATCTGAGAATGGAAAGTAATATTTGTTTCTGCTGATTACACCAGGCTAAATATCTTAGAATACACTTCAGAATTTCATCAGATTTACTCAGTAGGTGGGGCTTTTTATTTGTTTGCTTTTTTTTTTTTTTTTTTCTTCTTCCTGCTACTTACACAGTAGGACAATACTATAATTTCACCACATCTTTCCTTGTCCAATATTGCCACTGTTTTGTCCCTAGTATTCTCTCAGTAAGATACAGCTGTGTTTCCCCAGATGCTTGGTAAAAATGATCAATGGAAAGAGGCAGGAATTCTGTTATCTTCTAAGACAAACCAATATCCAGAAGGAGAATTAAGTTACTGTTCAGTATGAGTTGACTTGAAAAACGTAGACTTTTGAGTGACTAGGCTGTGGATTGCAGTTAAGGGAAAACATTTTTTTTTTTCCTTTCCAAAGTCAAAGCATAATTTTTGGTGTCCAATTTTGTGCTTCTTCTCTTGTAAATGTAAAATTTATCTTTTTTTTTTCTTTTCTTTTTTTTTCCTAAGTGGAACAGAAATAGAGACACTCAATTAATGCAAGAGGCTTGTCTTCACTGGAAAGATTAGTTTCCCTCCCCCGCCTCACTTCATCTTCTGTCTGGGATGGGGTGGGGAGGAAGAAGAAAAAAAAAAGTAATATAATCTAACAATCTATCTAGTAGTGTTATCCAGGGGGGTTGGTACGGGTCCAGTCTTTTTTAACATGCTAATCTGTGACACGAATGAAGGGAGAAAGTACACCCTCAGCAAGTCTGCTGATGATATGAAGATAAGAGAAGTGGCTGACACACCAAAAGGCTTTGCTGTCGCTCAACAAGACAGAAGGAAGCTTTTAGAGGTTCAGCAAAAGCAAGTGCAGAGTTATACATCTGAGGACAAATAAAAACATTCATCAGTAATAGGCTAGGAGATCTGTGGAGAAGAACCTAAATGTCCTGGTGGACAAAGGGTTGAAAATGAGCCAGCAATATGTCCCTAATGGACAGGAAGTTCAATGGTATCCTGATGTGCATTAAAAAGAATGTGCAAGCAGGTCAAAAGACGTGATCCTCCCCCTCTATCCTGTCCTGGTAAGGCCATATCTCGGGTACCATTTCCAGTTCCCCAGTTCAAGATAGGGAATTATCAGAGAGAGTCCAGCAGAAGGCTACAAAAATTATTAGGGACCTGGAGCATCTCCTTCATGAGGAAAAATTGAGAGATTTGAGATGGTTCAACCTGGAGAAGGGAAGACTGAGAGAAGATCTTATCATTGCTTTTAAATATATAAATGGCAGGAGTAAAGAGAAGGGATCCAGGCTCATTTTGGTGTTGCCAGCAACAGGAGAGGGTAAAAAGAGCACAAATGATTACACAGAAAGTTCCATAAAAACATGAGGTAGAACTTGTTTGCTTTGTGCGTGACAGAACAGGAAAGACTGCCCAAGAAGTTGTGACATCTCTTGCTCTGAAAATATTCAAGACCAACCTGGACACTTGCTGGTGCAATCTACTGCAAGGGACCTTGCTCTATTGGGGGTTGGACTAGATGATCTCCAGAGGTCCCCTCCAATCCTTGCAACTCTATGATTCTGTGATTCTGTATGTTTCTGTGACATATATATACATGCATACACACATATACATATATACATATTATATAGATGTTATACATATATGTATATAACATTTTCTGAAAATTGAGAAAGAAGAGGACTAGCATTTTTTTAATGGAGAGGTAGTGAGTTAAATGGTAAAATTAGAATAAAAATATGTAATTAAAGATGTATGAGATCTTCTGGCAGTCACTTCCTCTATTCAGTAAAAACAATATATCTCCTTAAATATATGCTTAAAAGCAAAATTGGAAATGTTTGTTATGTTAGAAAAAAAATCATTAACATTCCTTCACACATGGCTGAAGTTCATCCTCTAGGATATGAGGGTTTCTGCATACCAGGAAGCATGCTGAGGTGGCAAACCAATTAATAACAGTCACCTGATGTATCTGTTGGGCAGTAGTATACATGGAACATACAAAGATCTGTTAGCTTACTTCTTGCAAAAACCTACTCTCTGTTCTGTCAGTAGAACTGGGCTTCATTCACTGAGCACCTCCATCCAGACCTCTTTTAAATGAACAATGTTTTGAAGAGATTAAAGTTTGCAAAATAATACTTTAATTAATCAGCTTCTTACAGCAGGAATTATTGAAAGACAATTTCACTTATACAGTGAACATTTTATCAAATATGTCCTGCTCTGTTTTTCTCAATCATTATGCTTGCTATTAAAGAGACAGGAAAACTCTGGGGCTGTTTGGCAACAATAAGAATTGCACTCTCACAAACCCTCCTGATTTCAGTCACACATTCACACATAGATCAGCCACTTGAAAGGCTCTGACAGAAATAAGGGAACAAGCACTATTTCATGACAGTGACTGGGCACTGTCAATATCTTTGCTGAAAGAAATCTGCTGAGGCAGCCACAGGAACTGTTTCCCATCCAAACCACCCCTCCTGCTGCACTGAACCATCTGCAGCATGTTACCTGCTAGAATTTGGATGACAAATGGATGGTCCCAAATTAGGGCCAGTTTTGAAAGCATCATTAGGAAACAAGTTTATTTTCCTTTTCTTACTGATTCCTCTCTTTTTTGGTCCATATTTTCCATTTTACTTATTTCCATACCTCTGTTAATCATTTTTCAATTTTAATTTGTTAATTAACTGTAATTAGTTTCCTTCAAGACTTTTTATTTATTTGTTTGCTGTTTGTTTGTTTTCAACATGAGGAAATGCTAGAAATACTGGAAGCAGTCTAACACAGCTCCACTGACTGGAGGTTAGTGTAGTGCACTGTCTCAGATTCACAGAGAGTGAGAAGACACTTTGTTGTGAGCTACAGTCATTTGCCAGAAAAATGCCTACCTACTAAACAGATTCCCATGGAGATAGTGGTTGAAATTACTTAGTTTCAAGCACTACGATGAATATCCTGAAAAAAGATCACATAAGATGTAGGTGCTATGACAGAAGATGTTGAACCTTCCCAACAAGTGTTCTTGCATTGTTGCTGTGTGACAGATGGCAGCGGAGGGGCAGTCTGACATAACAGTGTCTGGCATAGAGTGTGTGTGAAGCAAAGGTGTGGAACTGAATTCCTCTATACAGAGAAAATTGCACCCATTAACATTTGTTAATGCTTGCTGAACATTTATGGAACCAACCAGTGGGATGTGTGCAGCAAGTCAGTGTGGGGTGTGTTTCACCAGTGATGACGGTGACTTTTGCTGGCATTAAGTGGATCTTGACTTTTGCTGACAAAAATGGCTAATGGTGGTGACAGTGTTGAAAAATACTGATTTGTAGCTGAGCATTTGCCCTATCAAATGTTCTTATTATGCTCTTTGCAGCTGTTGCAGTTTCTATGGAAAAAAATAGGAGGCATTATTTTTGGAGCAATACACGTGTTTTTTTTTTAAGAGACCAAATTCAAAATTTAAAATATGTTTTTAAGTTTTAAAAATGAGTTCATAATGTTTTGAAAAATCTGTAATCTGAAAAATTTTGAAGAATCTGTAATCAGTCAACTGAGAGACTAATATATTGTTCTTTAGCGTACACTGACTACAGCTATGAGAAGAGCTGTTGTTTAACTTCTTTCTTGGCAACCATATTTTTTATTTTATGATTCTTGTCTATTCTGTGTACATAAAGAAACTGTAACCAAATTTAATATTCCCTTACACATCTTGAGATTCCTTTACTAGCTTTATCTCACTTGCCTACCACCTAATTGCTCTTGTTATAAAGAACTGTTATCTTTTGAACAGAATATGCATTTTTTTTAGAAAGACATTCTAAAAAAAGAATTTATCCTTAATATTTGGCCTAAATCTACCCTCTTCCAATTTGAAACTATTTCACTTTGTCCTGTCGCTAACTGCCTTTATAAAAAATTCCTCCTCAGCTTTCCTTTAGGTACAGGAAGGTCACAATAAGGTCTCCATGGAATCTTATCTTCTCCAGGCTGAAGGTCCTCAGATCTCTCAGCCTGTCTCTGTAGAAGAGGTGCTACAGCCCTCTGATCCTCTGGACCAGCTCCAATGCTCCATGTCCTAGTGTTGGGGATCCAGAGCTGGACACAATACTCCAAGTGGGGTCTCATGACAGCTGGCTAGAGGGGCAGAATCACCTCCCTCTACCTGCTGGTCAGCCTTCTCTTGATTTCTGTTGCTTTCAAATCCGTAGGGCTTTATTTTTGAAATTGCAAAAAATATAAGATAAACTCTAAATTTCTGCTTTTCTTTAGATTTTTTTTAACTTTCTTAAAAAGAAATGACTCACCTTTTTTTTTTTTTCAATTTAAATAAAAAATAATAATTTTGGATTTTCTACACTGTGGATAGTCTTGTTATTGATGTCGTACTTACTTTTTTCTTCATCACACACAATTAGTCTACTAGAGTTCTGCTTCATAAAATGATAGATGATCTAGTCTTAGCTTATGAGGCAGAAGTGTATTTCCTGGGCCTTATAATATCTATTTATATTTGCAAATACATGTTAGAGACACTTTATGTCTCTACTGGGACTAGGGAAGAAAAAATAAGTCTATCACAATAATCCAGGTATCTCTTGTGATGTGTTGAAGTGCAGTGTCTTATACTTTTCTTTCATTTACAACAATTTCAGTGGATTTTCTGATGTAAATTATGGCAGTGAATTTGTATTATAATCTGTCAAGTAGTACTGATCTGTATTTATGATAGTTGTTGAAGACAACATACCATTTTTGAATTTTTCCTCAGTGCAAATTGACCTTAGTTCTTAAAGTTATTAAATGTCTGACATTACAAGAGGCAGAAAATCACATAAGCTTCCTTTTTTTTTTTTTTTTTCCTGAGAACACACTCAAAAGTGTATCTAGACAGCAGTGGTCAATATCTGAACAGAGAACAAGGATGAGTGGTTTACTACAGAGGTCAGTTCTGTGAGTGGAGCTATTTAATAACATTATCAATAACATTGATAGTAAGATCAAGTGAACCCTCAGAAGGTTTTTAAATGACACCAAGATGAGTGATATGGTTGAAATGCCTGAGGGATGTCATTCAGAGACCTACATAAACTTTATCTGTTGGTCAGCAGAACATCACGAGGTTCAACAAATCCAGAGCAAGGTCTTGCAAGCCCTTGCAACTAGTTGTAATTCCTACTATCAACATGAGGTGGGGGATGAAAGGATAGAGCACAGCCTGCCAAAAAATACTTGAAAGTACTGGTGGATGACAAGCTGGACATAAGACAGCAACATGCTCTCACAGCCCAGAAAGCATGCCCCCAGCTGCATCCAAAAACTTGAAGACATCAAAGTGAGGCCAGAGGGCTGATCCTACCCCCTCTACTCTGTTCTGGTGAGAACATTCAGAGAAGAGCCACAAGTCATCCAAGAGATGGAACACTTCCTTTAAAAGAGCAGACTAAGAGAGCTGGGGCTGCTTAGCCTGGAGAAGAGAAGCTCCAGGGAGACCTGAGGGCAGCCTATTAGATATTAAAGAGGGGCTACAAGAAAGAAGGGGATAGACACTTTCACAGAGTCTGTTGTGATAAGACTAGGGGAAATGGTTTCAAACTAAAAGAGAAGACATTTAGATTCGATGTGAAACGTTTTCACTGTAGAGTTAGTGAAGCACTGGAACAGGATGCCCAGAGGTGTAGTGGTTGTTCCATCCGTGGAGACTTTCAAGGTCAGACTAGGCCAAGCTCTGATCAACACGATCTAGCTATAGTTATCCATAGCAGGGAAATTGGACTAGATGACCTTTAAAGGTCCCTTCTAACTCAAACAATTGTATGATTCTATGATTTTATGAAAATGTCAATTGGCTGTGATATTTAAGTGTAGAAAACCATTTAGAAATGAAAACAGAATCTAAAAAAGGACTCACTAACAGGAAGAAGAAATAAAACACAGGTGAACAACCAAGAATAAAGAACAAGAAATTAAGAAAAAAACATAGCACAGAGGTATAGAAAGAAGATGGGAGAAATAGAATACTGGATAATTTTGCATACAAGTAGTGGTAAAGAAGTGAAGGGGTTGAAGGAAAGCACAGTCATTCATATTACAGAATATGTGTTTCAGACTCTCTTGTGATTCTGCTAGATACAACTGGCCTGTGGTATTTTCCGAGGCTGTTATGGGGATAAAGAGTATATAGGGGTCATGTTAGTGATCTTTTTTCCTACCACTATGACTCTCATGTTTTTCATGGACTCGGTTTCTGTAACTGGATGCTGGAGATATAGTAGCACAAATCTACCTCATACGGCCTTGTTCTTCCCATTTATTTCTGTGATGTGTCACCTCAACTCAGCTGTTGACAATGCTAAAATGTAAATCTAAGATTAACAATAATTTATAAGTTGCTAAGCAAAGTAATCCTCTGCTTTATGTTATTCTTAAGATGCTCCAGAACCGAATGCATTGTGGCCTTCAACCCTAGCAAAACTCAACACCTAGTGAAATCAGTGAAAAACCTGGTATTTCTAAGATTCTTCACTATTCGTGAAAGAATTAGAGCCATCCACATTCCAAAATGTCAAATATAGTAGTGAATCAGAGTGATAGTAAATGTATGTTTCTATCAGAACAGGGAAATTAAGTTCTGTTTTTTCCCAATCTGGGAAAAATGTCAAGATGCTAAAAGATTGTAGCTTCTAGCATCTTGACATTTTGACAAGATGGCATCTTGGTATCTTGACAAGCTGTTAGAGTTATGTCTTCGTTTTATGTTGTGAGATTTTTTGAAGGGACAGGTAAGGTAAGAAGGGTGGGGGAGTTGTATACTCTCTGTTAAGAAGTAGATAGACTCCAGAGAGTTGCCTCTGAGCATTAACAATGACTGGATTGAGAGCTTGTGGATTAAAATCAGGAACCCATCCAATAAATTACATCTAGTTGTCAAGGTCTACTACGGACTACTGACCTGTTGAGGTCTACTTACTTCAGCTGCAAGAGTTGTTGTGCTCACAGGCTCATCCAGATGGGAGATTTCAACCACCCTGATAACTGCTAGGAAAAAGCACAATGAGCTGGAAACAATCCAGGAGATTCCTGGGGTCCACTGAGAATAAAAATTCTGGTTCAGGTATTGGACAGACCAACCAGAGGTGAAGATTTACTTGGTGTGACTATCACCAATTGTTTTAGAGTATGTTTGGATCTGAGACCAGATGCCTCAGGACCAGAGGCAAGTAAGCACACACTCAAGGCAGCACAGAGGATTACCAATTTTACTCAACACACACACATACACCATGGGCACCCACTTTAGATAACCCCAGTAAGCAGCAAGCAGAAACTCCCTAAGCACATGCAATATGAGTCCTAATAATCTAAAACAGAAGCTCTCTATGGAAGCACAATATTACTGACCAACCCTTGAGAGATGGACAAAACACCAAGTAGGAGAAAGAAAAGGAATATGCCAGTGGTGGATTTGATATGTAGTGTCATCAAGTGTCATCCCTTGCTTCAAAGTGCACTTTTCCTCTCCTAACTCACTACAGTCTCCCTCCTGTTTTTATTCTGTCCAGATTCTGCAGGGATTTTTTTTCCCCATGCCTGCTGCAACCACATTGTCAACGTGTAATACAGAGCCCAAGTGGAACACCTGTTTGCAAAACAAGTTCTTGCAAAATCAAGATAAACTAGCAAGGTCAGCTCCCCATAAAACAAGATTAATGGCTGTAGCCACAAATCTACCTCTCTTAACACTGTCAGAATACTTTGTTCCACTCCAGGATCATTCTTCAGTCAGGGGTCTTTAGATCCCTGACACATCAATCCAGGGGAAAATCTTTAAAGAGTCTGGAGACAGTCTGGGATGCAGCAATGCTGTCCTGGTTGAGTTTGCATTCCTCATGGAATGTAGTCTTGGAAAAAAAAAAAAAAAAAAAAAAAAACAGGAACCTGAAATTCAGGGGAGTAAATGTCCAACTGTTAAAGGAAATATTGGATGAGATTACCCTGGGAAACTATCCTGAGGGACATAGGAATGTAACAGAACTGGTAGCTCTTTAAGGACAATTTTTTGAGAGCACAAGAACTCCCAGCATAAGAAATCGAACAGAGGAGGAAATCAGGAACAAAGACCTCCTCATCAAACTGAGGGATGTGAAGGAAAAGTGGTGGCAGGGAAAGCAGGGAAGGATGTCCCAGGAAGAATACAGGGTTACTGCCTGGACAAGTACAGAAAGAATTAGGAAAGCCAAGGTTCATATAAAAATGAACTTTGCAAAGGATGTGAAAAATAGCAAGAAGGATTTCTTTAGATACACTGGTCAGAAGAGACAGGAAAATGACAGCGTTGCTCCTCTGATAAAGGAAGAAGGGAGAACTGGCTTAAACAGGCAGGAAAAGTCAAAATACTCAGAGAGTCCTTTGCCTCAAACTTCACTGGTGCTCAGGCTTACCACAGCTTCCATATCTCTTTCCCGATTCTGAATGTTTTAAAATGATATTAAGAAAAACTGTAGGCAGTGAGTACTTTGCAGGATTGAAATTCATGGGAGAATCTTGGCAGCTGAATTCATGGGAGAATTAGCTACAGACCTATCAGTATCACTTCAGTGCCAGGGAAGGTTATAGAATGTATAATCTCAGGAAGCACCATGGATCAATTAAAAGTTAACCAAGGGATCAGGCCCAATAAGCATGGGTAGATCCTGTTTGACAAACCTGATTTCATTCTATGACAAGGTGACCCACTTAGTGGATGAAGGTAAGGCTGTCAGTGTGGTCTACCTGGACTTCAGTAAAGCCTTTGACACTGTCCCCCACAACATCCTCATGGAAAACCTGGCTGCCCATGGTTTGGATGGGCATGCACTCCACTGGGTAAAACACTGCCTGAGTCATTAGGCACAAAGAGCTATGGTAAGTGGAGTTAAATCCAGCTGGTGGCTAGTCACCAGCGATGTTCCCCAGGGCTCAGTACTGGGGTTGCTCCTATTTAACATCTTTATTAATGATCTTGATGAGGGAATTAACTGCACCCTCAGTAAGTTTGCAGATGACAGCAAGCTGGGATGAAGTGCTGACCTGCCTGAAATAAGAAAGGCACTACAGAGGGACCTGGGTAGACTGGATCAATAGGCCAAAGTTAACTGTATAAGACTCAATATGGCCAGTTGTTGGGTCCTGCATTTTGGTCACAACAACCCCAGGCAACACTACAGGCCTGGGGAGGTGTGGCTGGAAAACTGCATGATGGAAAGGAATCTTGGTGTACTGACAGGCAGTCGGCTGAATATGAGCCAGCAGTGTGCCCTGGTGGGCAAGAAGACCAATGGCATCCTGACTTGGACCAGGAATGGTGTGGAGAGCAGGACTAGGGAGGTCATCCTGCCAATGTACTCAGCACTGGTGAGGCCTCACCTCGACTACTGTGTTCAGTTTTGGGCACCTCAGTACAGAAAGGATGCTGAGGTGCTGTAGCAGGTCCAAAGAAGGGCAACAAGGTTTGTGAAGGGCTTGGAGAATATGCCCTATAAGGAGAGACTGAGAGCTGGGGCTGTTCAATCTGGGGAAGAGGAGGCTGAGGGGAGACATTATTGCTCTTCCAGTATCTGAAAAATGCTCACAGGTAGAGTGGGGTTGGTCTCTTCTCATTGGTGAAAGATGACAGAACAAGGAGAAATGGCTTCAAGTTGCGCCAGGATAAGTTTAGGTTGGATATCAGTAAAAACTTCTTTACAGAAAGGATTGTTAAGCACTGGAATAGGCTCTCTAGGGAGGTGGATGAGTCACCATCACTGAATGTGTTTAAAAACCGTTTGGATGTGGTGCTCAGGGGCATGATTTAGCAAAGGGTTGTTAGGGTAGTATGGCTAGGTTGCAGTTGGATTCAATCTTTAAGGTCTTTTCCAACCTGAGCAATTCTATGATTCTGTTGTTCTATGATTTTATTATTCTATATTCTTCACAACTGACGTTAATTTAGTCATAACAAATAGCAGGATGTGACCAGTGCAGACAGAAAAACAGCTTGTATTTTCAGAGTTCCTGAGGGAATCCAAGATTTGCTTGGCTCACAGTTTGAGTATGGAGCAGTAAACAAATATTATTATTTTTTCTTGTCTGTTTTACTGCATAATCTAATCATTAAGAATTTTGTGATAGATTTACTTTCTTTTGAGTTTTAATTACTTCCTCATTTCTTTTCCCTCTGTTGCTGTTGTTGTTGCAGGCTTTTTCTTTAAGCATATGAAAGAATTTTTGAAGGATGTGGGAAACTTAAAATATTTCATTTGTTTTAGTACTGCATGTGGAGCTCATATTATCTTAGAAAGTGTCTTTTATGTTTTTCATACATTTATTTTAAGTCCATTAATATAATATTTTACTGGGAATATAACAGTGATGAAGGACATACATTGCTAAACTATCTTAAAATAGCTTTACCAGCTAAAACAGCTTAGTTTTTTAAATGCATTTATTTCTATATTTGTTTTCACCTCAGGACGTTTAACATATGAGTTTCTCATAATGATCCACTGTTAATTTAACTTTTAGCTGAGCCTTCTGTTTTCAGAACCATCTCCAGTTAAACTGATAGTCAAATACATTTTTCTTTATATTACCGCTGGAAAACTAAAGTAGGATGGTCTTTATTTGTTCTGTCAGTTTCTTCTGTGTCATATCTGTTAAGCTTAGTGATTACTGTCAGTACCGTGGTACTTTAAAATAAGAGCTGAGTTGAAGGAAGAAAGGTAATGTAATATATGTTCTCTGCTGCCTCACGTACCACAAAGAAAATGGGCAGCTTAACAGAGTTTTATTTTCTTGGCCTTAACAGTGGAGCAGAAAGAGTTTTTTTTCATATACTGGGACTTCTATATAAATGAATGTATCTTAATGACGAAACCACTCATATAGGAATAGGCGGAGAGGGGAGGAAAACTAGGAAAAATTGCATGCAGTTGAAGAAAGAAATCCATGTTTGCTCCCAGCTCTTTCTTTTAAATGATCACAAGCTACCTTGAACACTTTTTCTTAAACTCTACCCACTCCAATATCTGTCACAAAAGGGTTAAAACAATATATAATTAAAAGGAATGGAGCAGAGCAGAGGAAGGTGCAAAAGTTACTCAAATATTTTCTGAGGGTTATAGAAGTATGAAATAACCTTGTCTCCAACAGAATTTATAACATGATCTGTAACACTTTGAAAGACAAAGAAACTAAAGCATATTTGTGGTTTAGTACATTACAACAGGGTGAATGTACCTGGTTTACAGTTTTTTGTTTGTCTGTTTGTTTGGTTGGTTTTTTTTTGTATGTATATATATACAAAAATTATTTTTCCTTTCCTAAGGTTTAAAACATAAGTCTCTGGGTAAACAGTCATGGTGGATTGACCCCAACCAACAACAACTCACTCATTCCTCTTGCGTAGGTCAGGGAGAAAATGAAAGGTGTAAGGAACTGTGGATTGAGTTAGTATCAACTCAATAGGTGAAGCAACCACTGCATGCAAACAAAGAAAAATAATACATTTACACTCTATTTCCCATCACCAGAGATTTGTTTAGCTACTTCCCGGACAGCAAGGTCTCAGTGCTACATAACAGTTACTTGGGAAGACAAACATCATAACATAAACATCCCTGATTACTCTTCCTTTCCTTGAAAAATAATTTCTGAGCACAGCACCATGTGCTATGGATTCATCTTCTGGACAGCTTACATCAGTTGTCTCAGCTGTATTATTCCCCAATTTCTAGACTACTTGTTGAGGCACTGGTAGGGTGGACAAAAGAAAAAGCATTGACATGGTGCAAGCACAGTTCAGCAATGGCCAAAATATTGATATGTTATCAACACTGATATAGTCACAGACCCAAACCAGAGCATCATAGGGCTGGTAGGAAGAAAATAATCTCAGCCACACCCAGTGCATTGATTTGCAGTCAAAAGGAATGAAAGTAGATTTTTCCTGGTAGTTTGTGTCTGTGGCATTGTGATATAACATGCTGGTGCTGTGGTGTTTTACTGGTTGTTTGTTGGGTTGCTACTGAAGACCACCGAGACAGTGAGTGCCATTGTTATTTCCCTTCTCTTTTCTTCATGCTTGTACTTTGGCTGTTGAAAGCTAGCTGTTGTATTTCTTCACTTTTCTTAGAAACATCGCAGGCTTGATGATATTTCCAAAGCCTACAAAAATCTAGATCTTCTCAGGATTTTTGGAGCTATTGTGAGGTACCAAATGGACAAGCCAGTAGAAAGACTTGCAAGGATTGAACTTTCTTACAGATCTCAGTAGTCAGCATGAAAGTCAGATATTAAACGCAGATAAAACTAGTGCTTATGACTATAGATTGAAACTCTGTCTTTCTCTTGCTCTCCTGCAGATATATCACTAAAAAAAACAACAAAAAAACAACCACCTAAAACAAACAAACAAACAAACAACAAACAAAACAAACAAAACCATCTATTTTTAACTATGCATCAAAAGGACACCAAATGTTTGGGCAAACTAATGGTCCCCAGACAACCGTAAGTCTGAGGCTGTATTTTAATTTTCAGTTTTTAAAGTTAAACATCTGTATGATTAATTATGTGTATCATCTCCTAAATTACAATTTAAAAGTCAATGTGCATGATGTGTAGCAGTGATTTTATTCTTGTGGTAACTAGTGAAAATCAGAATGATATTGCAAAAAAATATTACATGAATAAATGTAAATATATTTAACGGTCTAAAGTGTGAACTTCCTAATCTCCTGATACTGGAACATGGTGCCATGGTGGTACTGATTACACTGGTAAATACATGCATTGAACAACAGAGTCTCAGCCTTTTTATCTGATTTTCTTATTTTGCTGTATGTTTTGTTGTATACTGAAGAAGGGAAATGAGAATCAGGAATCAGATTGCCCATTCTTTCTTATATATCTGTGAGGAAGTCAATCTATCTCTCATCTTTAGTTTCCATCTCTGAAATTAAAATAGTTGTCTCCTTAGTATTTCTGACCTTCAAAATAAAATACTATTTTAAAGTTATTTAGTGACACATTTTTCTATATACCTAAGTCACAAGGGGTCATGATGTGCTTCAGAGTTCTTTGAAATTTATCCTGCAATTTCTTCAGCATATGTCATCTCAATAAGAAAAACAAACAAACAAACAAACAAAACAATAAATGTGATAAAAAGGAATGTAAGTTCTGCAACAATATCACAACTAGACATAACGATTCAAGGAAAAATTGTCCATAACGTAATTTTGTAAACTAAGGAAACAGTGAAGTTAGTATATATCTCCTCAAACAGAAAAGGAACAGCAGATTACTACATGCTACAAATGCTGAATTACTGACCAGATGAGGGGCACAGCCAGCTTTTCTTTGACCATGTTTTGGGAAGAAATTTGATTCTTCCCATCCTCCCACATTGAAACTCTGAAAGTCAGAATAGTTTATTTTAAACCTTGGTAAACTTGACCTAATTAAGTGTTCAAGATTTTGGCAGCTCTGACATTTTCCAGAAATATGAATCCAAGAAACTCTGTGAGAAGGAATGTAGATGCCAGTGTGAAGATTTATATTGCCTAATTTCAGATTCTAGAAATGTTATTTGAGTCTAGGAATGTAGGTTGCTTTTGTAGTTGTCAGAAAAAGGTGAACAATAGAAGAGATAATGACTGCCTGCCATTACTTTAGGGAAGCCCACACAGCTAGGCTTCACTTTATTGTTAGTCATGAAAGAATAGGTGGGAGTAAGCAAAATTTAAATGTTGGTCGAGCAGGCCATAATTCACGTGGATAGTTCTCAAACATAATATGTTATGGTTTTCATCATCAGTTCTTATTATTTGTAGAATTTATCAATTTTTTTTTTTTTCATGTAAGATATATATAGTTGTTCCATTTAAATTTGTTGAGAAGATATTTTTCCTCTTTTAAAACCATCTGTAATTTCAGTGACAATAAAAGAGGTAATGGTTAGTCTTCCTTCCTAAAAGGATGAATAAGTGGTAACATTATGCAGAATTTCATTCTTCTTTTTGGGAGTCTTATCACTGGAAGGATGAGCATGGAACTAAACGAATGTTACATGCTCCTGTTGAGCAACAGTAGCAGTTTTGTTTCAGAGTTCTTTAAATATAATAAATCACATAGTCAAACGCCTAATGATCTTTGTGTTGAAAATGTATAGACTCTTTGTCAGTGCCCTATGTTTCTTCCTCTAGCCTTAGTTGACTGGGTGGCTGAGATGTTATCTGTTCCCAGTCTAAAAAGCTTGTTTATTTTATCTCTCACTGAATGATGAATTTAGCTCTAGAGTTCCTTAAACGAACATGGATGTTAGCCCATACAGTAGCCTTCAACATGATCAAGAGGTAAAGCTTCCAGTTATATTCCAATTAAGTTTAATTTTTAATTAAGTTAGATTCACAACTTTTTTTTTTTTCTTTGCAATGAGGAAAATAGTAAGCATATGCTGTCCTCCTGCAACCATCTTTTCCAGTGGAAAATGCTTATCTTCCAGCTTAACTTCTGCAGATGCCAAAATGGTGTATGGATACAGAAAATGTTAATTTGGTCTGTAGTAAGTATCTTAAATTTTTGTACACTTCTTAACGGAGTGCATGATACTTAAAAATTTCTTTAAGGATCTCATAAGGAAGAAACACCATCATAGAATGTACTTCTAGAATAAATATTTTTAGACACACAATAGCTAAGTTTTCCAGAAGTGTAGAGTGCAGGTGACAAGATGAATGTAGAGTTGAAGGCAGGTGACAAGATGCAGATCTTTGCTTTGCTTGCAGTCACACAGAATCTTCTTGATATTCTCAGTTTCATTCAATGAGTTAAACTTGTGGTTGGGACCCATTTTTTCACCACAATTTTCCAACTAAAAAAAATTGAAGTGATGTTATAGATACAGGTAATTTGGAGAATCTCAAATTGCAACTATACAAGCAGCCATTATTAGGTCAAATAAATGAATATATGTCTCCCAAGTGACAGGACAGAGTTGTAACCCCAAGATCAGCTTTCTTCTCTTGAAGTCAGAATCCAGTTTGCACATAATTGGACCTAGAAATTGTGACATTTGATATATACTGTCTGGTGCCTTTTATGTTATCTCATGTAAGACAAAGTGGCATCTGAAACAATCAAACAGACAAATGGAGTGAGAACTTTGCATAAGAGGCAGATGATATGTAATTTAAACTATCTAGTGGATGACTACAGTAATTGAGTTTAACAAATTACTTTCCTGAAAACAAGCAGTGGAGTCATCTGGTGCAATATGAGTAAATAGCTGGTGCATGTGTATCGGAGCTGAGCATGTGGTTCAAGAGAGGTAAGAGAACTTCAGTCATGCACCTGTTTGTTCCTATACTCTCACTAATTGACCTTTTTGTTCAGGTTACTCTCTGCCTCAATTTATGCAGGTTAAACAGGTAAATATTTTCAGATTTTTCTTTAATTATATTTTCTTCTTACATTTTCAAAGCTGTGTCATATTATGATGCTTTCTCACTATGCCTTGTAGTGCATTTCTAATGCTTTTTCAGAATTAATCTTCCTTGCTTAGTTGTTTCACATAAATGCTTGTGTGGAACTGCTAATGTTTTTAATTCACTAACATACAATTATTGTAAGTCTTGTGAGAACTGATTATTAGACAGTAGTTGATCTTAATGCATGCTGTGCAATTGTTCAGGAAGGAGGGAGCACTGTTTTTAATGTGACAGCTCTGGAATTGGCATTAATTTAATCGATACCGCTAGTGGCACTGCATATCAAGTCCATTGTCAGCTCACCAATGCTAAAACTAGAATAGAGTAGGTTCTTGTTACACTTTCACAGACTTTAACAATCTTTTCAGGAAGCTATATGCAGTTAATCAAGAATTAAATGGGTACTTCAACAACTGTCCAGACTACCAAAAAGTAGAAATACATGATTTTATCTCTGTCTCTTTATACAGCCCTCATTTTCTGCAAAGTTATAGCAGAAAAATACATCACAAGAAACTACCAGCTTCCTACAAAATAATCTGTGTTTGAATAGATGTTTTTACTGTTTGAATTCTCCAAGATAGATCATTAATATCAGTACTTAAAGAAGTCTCACAAAACAATTGTTTAAAAATTGTCATTTCAAGCAATTTTTGATCTTCTTTCAGTGTTAAGAATTCAGTCACCATTCCCCAAGCAGAATTCACTTTAAAAATAAATAATTAAAAATAAATGGATGTAAGTAATAATTGGTTCAATTTCCTGGCACACATCAGTTATTTGGCAAAACATGTATTACCCTGATTTGCTTCCTGTATCTCTTTATGTCCACCCTTATCAGATGTTAAAATTCAGTGCACACCAATGTTCAGACATTTAAAAGCTGAACTAAGAGTAGCATTAAGAAAGGATATCCACATTTCTTGTCATCACGTAAAGTTATTTAACAAAAACATAGCTCAAATGAGTTCTGAGTTGTGTTCTCTTTAACCGGGGAGACTACACAGGCTTTTGGAAGGCTCCAAAAAAGAGAAACACAAGACATCTAGCCTTTGCAAGTTTCTAGAATCAATGAGATTAAGCCTGTTCTAAATCCTACTCAGTAGCACATATTTACAGCTACAAAACGTATAGACATTAGGATCAAGATGATTCCTTCATGAGATAGAAATCACTGCTGTCAAGTCTCTTAGAATGCATAAAAGTTAAAGACCATTCCCTGTGCACAGGAATTGTCAGGTCACAGCCTGAACCAATGGTTGAGTACCAGGTAAAAAGGTGTGGTTAACCCACCCTGGTCACATGGAAGAAATGCATCCAAATGACCAGAAAAAGTGAAGCCCTCCTCACTCTCATTTAAGAAGCCAAGGTTATAGCACCTAGCTGTCACTGGTCATTGGAAGGGGTGAGATAATTTTTCTTCTTTGTTTTTATTTTATTTTATTTTATTTTCAATACTGTTGTTTTGTTACTACAAAACTACTGTTCTGTAACATTTGCATCACATTAATAGGCACTGTCATTGCCTTCTTTTGCCATATACTCCAGTAAACCCTTTATGGTGCAGGGTTGTTCTAAAACCAGCTCTTTACAAAATCAATTCAGTAATTACAAAATACTTGAAATGCACTGTGTACCTGTCTGTCTTACTACCCATTTGAGAATATCAGACTATAATGGCAAGAAGGAAACAAATCTAAAGATAATTCTTGTAAAGTAGTATTCTAAACGATAGTATGACAGTGTGTTACACAGAATCACAGAATGGCTAGGTTGGAACCACAAGGATCATGAATCTCCAACCCCCCTCTCACAGGCAGGGCCACCAACCTCCACATTTAATACCAGACCAGGCTGCCCAGGGTTCCATCCAATCTGGCCTTGAACACCTTTAGGGACGGGGCATCCACAACCTCTCTGGGCAGCCTGTTTCAGCATCTCACCACTCTCTCTGTAAAGAACTTCCCCCTGACATCCAACTTCAATCTTCCCTCCCTCAACTTAAAATCATTTCCCCTTGTCCTGCTGTTATCTACTCTTTCAAAGTGGTGATTCCCCTCCTCTTTACTAGCTCCCTTTAGGTACTGAAAGGCTGCAGTGAGGTCACCCCACAGCCTTCTTTTCTCCAGGCTGAACAAACCCAGCTCCCTCAGCGTGTCTTTGTAGGGGAGGTGCTCCAATCCCCTGATCATCTTTGTTGCTCTCCTCTGGACCCTCTCCAACAGCTCTCTTTCTTGTACTGCAGGCTTCAGACCAGGACACAGTACTCCAGCAGGGGCCTCACAAGAGCAGAGCAGAGAGGGACAGTCACCTCCCTGTCCCTGCTGGCCGCCCCTCTTCTGATGGAGCCCATTTGATTTCCAAGCTGCAAAAGCACACTGCTGGCTCACGTTAAGCTTTTCATCTATTAGGACCCCTGCTTCCAAGGACCGCTCCTTCCATTCTTTATGGATGCCTGGGATTCTTCTGGCCCAAGTGCAAAACCTTGCACTTTACTGTGTTGAACCTCATTAGATTCACCAGGCCCATCTTTCAAGCCTGTTGATGCCCCTCTGAATGGTATCCCTTCCTTCCACAGTGTCAACCCCTTGTGTCAAACTTGCTGAGGGTGCACTCAATTTCATCATCAATGCCATTGATAAAGATTGATAAAGATTGATAAAGATGTGAAAGAGCACCGGTCCCAAGACAGACCCCTTGGGGACAACGCTCAGCTGCTCACTACCAGCCTCCACCTGGACATAGCGTTTAAAAAATGCTAAGTAGAAAAGGAGACTCTGCTCTTCCAAATATTCTATAAATGGATAGATCAGTCCGAATGAATGTCTAAGAAGTTATTTGGTAGGATTTTCCTTTATATCACATGAAGGTATAGTTAATATATTGGTTTTCCAGAGGCAGATGAAGTTAGTAAAAAGATTTATGTTGACTTCCCTAGTCTGTGACCAAAGACATCATGGTCAGCTCCATATTTAACAGAAGTTTTACTAATCTGACCTCATGTATAATTGCTCTCAATCAGACTTCAATTCTCATGAGTAGTGATAAATTTACAGCAGAAATACTGTTTGTTTGTTTGCTTGCTTTTTTTCATTGTCCTTTGTATGCTGGCACAAGACAGGAAAATAATTTTAGATTTACAGGAAATTTAGTTAATCTTAAAAGACATATTACTCTCCTCTATCTTTCTGAATTATATATATAAAAAAAATGTTGAGAAATATCAGCATACTGTATCCATCTGCTTAGAAGCAAATGGAATAAAAATTCTACAGCTTGAGAATACAATATAGCAAATATCAATTCAGTCACTTGGAATTCACTTTAAGAATAATAAAGTGCACTTAATAAATTGAAAACATTTTTTTTCAGATTCAGAAATTTTAGGAAAAGACTGACATATGAGTTCAACTTATGCATATTTTACATTGGATAGAGATGGGTTTTTGGACTTCTTGAATTATTGTGCTCTTATCCCAAATCTCTTGATTCAGTGGAAAAATCCCAATACCTTTTAACAAGCTTTGGATAAAAAAATCTTACTGTAAAATCTTACTGTGAAACATTATCTTTTGCTCTTGGCATGTTTACCTTTTGGTCACAAAATATTTTTAAACAACTGTCAATGTTTGGATGTGTAGTTTCCACATTCCTGAGAATCTACTAAAATTCTTTGCAGTTTAGACAGATGACCACATTGTTGTCCTTGATTTTCTAAGAAATTAAAGCACATTTCCTTTCTTATTGTGAGGATTGTTTGATTATACAAGAAGAAGAGAGAATGCAGTGGTAAATAGAGGTATCAGGATGAGGCTGGAGAACAAAATTAGATGCAATAATAAATACACCCATTCATGCATTCATATAGGAAACAAATTTATATTATACTAACAGGAGTTGAAGAGAAAATCTGCCATGTTTCTACTAGAAGTACTAAAAGATACTGTTTTATGTTTTAGGTACAAAAATGTACAGTCCACTTGAAATGTGTGGACACTGTCTGTGGGGGAAGGGTTGAGCCATTTTCATTGCTTAAATCGGTGGTTATTCTCAACTTTGGATAAATCCCTGAGGAACCAGCTCATTATTAATGCAAGAAAGAAAAGCTGCAATTAAATAAATTAAATGGGGAATTAAAAAATATATATTTCAATGTAGAAATTCAATTAAATTTTAATATTTATTCTTTTAAAATGATCTTTCTAAAGACTATTTAGTTCCATATGTTCATAAAGCCATTTAAATAGTTTAGCTACAAAATAGTTTGATAAGTCAATATATTACCATGAAAAACCTATTCATCTCTCAGTACTTTTTGTCCTTTGTCTTTATACTGAGATTTGTTTAATTAAGAAAATAAATATCACATACCTATCAAATTTTGAGGAAGATGTTTCATGTAAGTGTAAGACATCATGTGTGATATAATCTATACTAATTCTGAATTTTGCATTCTGGTAATTATGATAAATATAATAATGAAAAGTAGAATCAGTGAGTAAGGAAAAAAATGAGTAATTTACAGAGATTATTTAAAAGAAACAACAACAACAAAAAAAAACCAGAACATTTTAGTTAAATCTCTGCTCTTCTTTCTTATGAAAAAAAAATAATAATAGCTTGAATTAAAAGAGAGAGCAGACAGAGGAGAGACTGACAACAAAAATGGCAATGATAGGAAATAGCTCAAAGATAATGCCTATACTCCTTCTGCTATATAAGATATATTTATTTTCATTTATTTGTTCTTTTAATTATTAACCTGTTATTCATAGAATCAATTAGAAGGGACTCATAATAATCATGGAGTCCAACTTCTTCCACATATACAGGGAAGCCCAATGAAGAATGAGGAAGGGACTACTCAATTTCCATAAGGATTCTACTGAAAGAAATTAACACTAATAAATTTATATAGATCTAAGAAGTGATCATTCCACTCTACTCAGCATTACATCCAGTTGCACCTGAAATACTGTGTACAGTTCTATTCCACCATCACAAGACTGATCCAGTCATACCAGAGACAGTCTTACAGAAGACAGCCAAGATGGTGAACAGTCTGGAGTACTTTTACTGTGAGGAAAGGCTGAGCACAGAGACTATTCTGCCTGGAGAAGAGGAGGATCAGGAGTAATCTCAACGATGTCAACAAACATCTGAAATAAGATGCAAAGGGGAAGAAGACAAACTCTTTTCTATGAGTGGCTAGAGTGGCTAGAGTGAAGACAGGAAGCAATGGGAATAAACTGGAACATGAGGGATTCCATAAAAGCACCAGGAAGCACTTTACTGTGTGGGTTGCAAAGCACTGGCTCAGGTTGCTCTTTGCAGGTCTTCAAAAGCAGTAAGATCATGATCCTGCACAACCTGTTCTGAGTGTCAGTGCTTGAGCAGAAGTGTTATACCAGACAGATCCAGAGATCCCTTTCAATCTCAAAAGCATTTAATTCTGTCATTCTGTAAGTTCAAGTCTACTTCTATTTCCTAGCAACTACTCTTCAAGCCATATTCAAATGATTAGATTCTAATATATAGGATGTATGAAGTCAAAGTGTGAGTGGCTTAAGAATTTGCTTTCTAATATATGGGGGTCTTCACCTGTGTACAGAGGAATATTCATGGAATCATTCTTATAATGTTTGGGGTTAAAAGGGATTTTAAAGATAATCTACTTCCAACCCAGTGCCATAGATAGGGTTGCCACCCACTAGCTTAGATTATGGTCCCATCCAACCTGACCTTGAATGCCTTCAGAGATAGTTGATGCAAAACTTCTTTTGGTAATCTGTTCCATTGCTTCTGCATCCTCCAAGTAAAATAACCTACTCCTAACACGTAATCTAAATCTCTTATTTTCTAGTTCACAACCATTCTCACTTGTCCTATTATTGTCTGATTCATGTAATTTGGAATAAGATGGAAGATACTTTTAGTTTCATAAAACTTTGTGGATTAGTGTATGAAGACTTTTACTACAGTCCTCTTAATAATGTTGTGTGCTGGTAAAGTATGACTTCCAAAATCCTTCCTAAGCATGTCTTTTGCAGAATTGATCTTGAGGTTTTCGTATCATCAAAGGTCATAGATATGAACAAATTTCATATTCATCTACCTCTAAGAAGTTTCAGAAATATATGTGTTTGAATGTGCAATAAATACCTTCCCACACAATTTGCATGGGGAAAAAATAATAATAACAATAATCAGATATCCCAAATGTGTTTTTCTCCAAAAAATTGAGAGAGATTTTGAAAGTTGAAACTTTGTGGTCAACCGTTTGAAGTGGCATTTGAGTTTAAAGTCTGAAAATAAGGTGATACCTCCTACCTACTTTTATGACAAAACTTATTAAGAGCTTCTTTACAGAGTGTTCATGCTCTTTTAGATACATTTTCTTCTCTGCATATACAGCTTGTAAATCACTACTGAGAAAGGAATATTAACCCAAGAATTCAAAAAAATCCAAACAGTAAAAGGAGAAATTAGAGTAGTTTTGATCCCCTGTCTAGGGGAATGAAGAAAGATTTCATAAACTTCAGTGAACTTGAAGAAGATGACTGGGAAGGAACTTGGGTCAGGAGATCAGCTAAACAGGGGAAATAATGGGACAGTTGAAATCTGCACTTCAAAATGAAGTTAGTAGCTAAGCAGTAATGCAGTTCTGTGTTTAAAGTCAGTGATACTTGTCCAATTCCATACAACAGAAAATAAAATGTACTTTTTTGAGTAAGATACTCAAAACAAAAAAAAAATGAAAATAGAATTAAGATAAAGTTTGATTTGATGGCTGATTATCTCTATTGTTCAGATTATTGTTATGAAGAAGCGTTTGTCAGCTGATTTAATGAGAGCTGTATCCCGTACATTGCACTAAGATACACATCAGTTAATCAACAGCATATTTAATAAATAATTATTTAAAAAACAGAATCATGTTTCTTATAAATAGAGTGGTGACTCTATTGGGTCTCCTGACCCAAGTTCCTTCCCAGACATCTTCTCCAAATTCACTGAAGTTTATGAAATCTTTCTTCATTCCCTTAGACAGGGGATCAAAACTACTCTAATTTCTCCTTTTACTGTTTGAGTGGCTCCTGCTAGCCAGGAGCAGAGTCACTGTTTTCTACTGATTCCAATTATCTGTTGAAGAGAAAGTATCCATAGAATTAGCAGAAAACATAGCTTTGATTAACAAGCAAACATAGTACTTAAGGAAAACTATGTTAACTGACAGTAATCAGTCTTTGAAACTAAGGAAAAATAAGAGTTTCCTTTCTTATAACTTACTTATGCTTTTCTTCCCGATCAGATAAGACAGGGTTGCATTCTCTTCTTTTGATTCAAGTTTGTCACAGATTAAAATGACTCCTGTAAAAATCAAGGACTTGATAATTGCTTTTGCACAAAGCATTTATCTTTTTGACAAATATTTTAGTATTGTGGCAGGAGCTATGGATGATATCTTGATAAAATCTCCTTTAAAACTTTGATTTCTAATTATGGAAGAATTTCTCAGTTTCTTCGGAGGCAGGAAGGTAATATTACACTTTCCAGTGTTTATTTTATCTTCTCATTTGCAAGTTACCTGTGATGACAGAGATTTATTCGCTTCTGGTGAGCATAACTGGCACAGAGCTCATTAACCCTCTGACTAGTATGTGAGACCTTTTGGCTCAGAGCACAACCATGGACAGCTGTATGCATCTGGTGTGTGAAAGCTACTTTACAGGCTGTATTGTTCAGAACTGAAAACTTCAGAGACTTTATTTTGGTATATGGATCTATTGAGATAGTGTCCATGCATTCAGATAAAATATACGTATGTACTTTTTATTATTTTTATATTTTTATTCTGTATTATAACTTTGAATTTTGGGGTGAAAGTGTAAAGCAGTAACTACATCTACCTGATAGCTCTAAGTGATAATGATGTATATTCCTTTTCCAGGGTCCATATTTCTCTCTCTATATATATATTTTAGTTAAACTATGTTTAACTAAGAATAAATACCTTATTTCAGGTTTTGTCATGATAACTGTTAAAAGAACTCATCTATAAAATTCAGGAAAAAATGCTTGGGAATTATATTGAATGACCTGTAATTTGTAAGGAGCAATCAAAATGTGATTATAATTCCACAGTTACTGCTTTGAGCAAGATGTTGGACCAGATTTCCTCCTGTGTTTACTTCCAAATAAAATAAGATACATCCATATTTTTATTCCAAATATAGTTTAAGTAGGGAAAGCTGAGCTGCATGTCTAATACAACATATCCAGTGTTTTATCATGAATCTTCAGTAATCTAGCTTTTCCTACCTAGCACATTTTACGACTAGAGGAATGTCTACCTCTTCTCTTTGAATATGCATCTTACAGTGATTTTTTTATTAATATTATTATAACATTTTAATATGGATAACCATTTTGTTACCCCATGGGAAATAAAATAAATTGCATGTGCGAAAATGTGTCTATGGATTTTCAACTCTCAGTAGAACTATCCTGCACATTCACAGTGTACACTTTTAGGAAGAACGTAGAATGGTCTTTAAATAGTCCTTAATATTTGCAGGTACACTAAAAAATAAAAATAAAATCTAGCCTATATAAAAGGATTTATTTGACTCATTTTTAAAAGATACATCCACAATTTCTGGATGTTTCAGGCTCACCAAAATGTCTTATTTCAAAATCTGATCTTAAGATGTTTTAAAGGTATTTTACGTTTTGTACTCTGAAGTGCTACTTCTTAGCTGTAACCTTTCCCAAGCACAGGGATGATATTTAGGAAACAGGTATCACAGTATTTGTTGGACTATGAAACTATTATTAATTTTCTTCATGCAGTTCCCTGGATACACAGCAAGAATTCTTACCTGACATGTTTTTATTTTGAGTCCTCTTCTAAGATGTGTGCCATCTTTTTTTTTTTTCTTTTTTTTTTTTTTCTGTGTCTTTTCCTCAAAGTCTTCACTATAGTTCAGTTAGCCCTTTGATTTAATCACACTGATTTCCTGAAAAGTAGAACTGACAATCAGACAAATGCTTACCCATCAGACATAACTTGGTCAACAATTCCGTATATGCCAATCAATCAGATCAATCTAATCACCTGCAAAGTGGTCTTATAGATCTTTTTTCCTTTGACTGATGTACTACATCTTGACACAGTAATAATGTAGGGTAAAATGAATCAGCACTGGCATATGTCAGCTTGTATTGCTATTTTAAATATTGAGGATATTCATCAAAAGGCTTGCCATGTTGTCATGCATCTTGTCATTTATTTATCACTAATGTTCTTACAAAGTTGAGATTGGAACATACCATGATGAGCTTATGGTCATAAGATACTGCATGAACTTTGACATATAAAACCAAGACACAACCATTTCCTTATGTGTGATGTAATGTTGTAGATATTAGAAAATATTTCTCTTGTTTCCATGAGAAATCCACTTCATTTCTTATTATGTATGTCTTCTGCATCATCCTATTCTCAACTTATATCTTGCTTGGATAAAGTATTTTTATTATTTGTTTTTGAAACTAGTCAGAGTCATCCTTCAAATTAGGAGTTATTTATTACCCTTTTATTGATAAATGTAGAGGAAGAGTGTGTATGAAGAATACATACACATTTATAAGCATATGTGATGGTAACAAGTAGATAAAAATGTACCCCTTGCGATAGTGTTCATGGAGCACATTCAAAAGATATTTATATGAACACAATCATATAATGCCTACCCTGCATACACTCTGTTCATTTTCCCTTACATCCTTAGAATATCTTTTTGTATTTCTTGATTTCTCAATAAACAACAATCCACCTTTGTCCATTGAAATATTTAGCTACTGGATGGTGTTGAACAGCTAAACTGTTTTTGCAGAGATCTTTGTGCCATAGAGGATGTTACCTACTAACCCAGGACTAAAATTCCAGATTTACTGTCTGATCAAGTGGTCAACAAACCAAAAACAAGCCTGGATTTACTTTATTTGAGAGTTTGTAAATACCACAGTCTGTAACATTTCTGGGCATGTTTTTGTACTAAATACATATTCATATAAATAGGCAAGAACCAACCAAACAAAAAAAATGATAAGGTTAAAATAAAATCATTATAAAGTAATACAGAAATATAATTTTCTGAACCTACTAGGATCTCTGGCATTGAAGTGAGGGTAAATGAACTGAAGAAAGAAAAGCAATCACAGAGAATTATATATTTATCTTCTGTAAATCTTCGAGAGGAGAAGTGCTATTTCATCTACGGATTCCTCATATTCTTTCTGAAATTATACCTTGTTATTTAATTCATATGTAATGTTGAATAAAACGAAATCATTTGGTAATGAGAGGTAAGAAAATACTTACCTACAAAATAGATTCATATTTGCTAGAAATGCTGCAAGAACAGAAAAGAGAATATTTACCAGAAAGACCATTTTGGATATCTGATTCACTGTGAAAAGATTGAAATCCAGTTTTACTATATAAATTTTTAAATTTTTTCCAGTATAATATTTAATGCTTGAAAATAACCTTAGAACTTAAAGTCCCTTCTGATCCTGTTTTCAGTAATTCAAATCTCTTATAAACTTCTTAAATGTTGAAATTCTTCACAGTTCAGAAACTGTAAAAAACTTGAACATATGGTAAGCAGTAAGTGTGCATGTAATCCTCCTGTGAACAATTTCTTAAATGCATGATTTATTACTTCAATATTTAAATTTGTTAAAAGATTCACTGAATAATATTAATCTTTGAAGTATTAATAATCATCATTAATAATCATAGAATCATAGAATCATAGAATGGCCTGGGTTGAAAAGGACCACAATGATCACCTAGTTTCAACCTCCCTGCTATGTGCAGGGTCACCAACCAGCAGACCAGGCTGCCCAGAGCCACATCCAGCCTGGCCTTGAATGCCTCCAGGGATGGGGCATCCACAGCCTCCTTGGCCAACATGTTCCAATGTGTCACCACCTCTGAGTGAAAAACTTCCTCTTAATATCTAACCTAAGCCTCCCCTGTCTCAGTCTAAAACTATTCCCACTTGTCCCATCACTATCCACACTCATAAACAGCCGTTCCCCCTCCTGTTTATATGCTCCCTTCAAGTACTGGAAGGCCACAATGAGGTCTCCCCAGAGCCTTCTTTTCTCTAAGTTAAACAGGCCCAGTTCCCTCAACCATTCTCCATAGGAGAGATGTTCTAGCCTCCTGATCATCTTAGTGCCCTCCTCTGGACCCACTCCAAGAGCTCCATGTCCCTCCTGTACTGGAGGTCCCAGGCCTGGATGCGGTACTTTAGATGAGGCCTCACAAGAGCCAAGAAGAGGGGAACAATCACATCCCTCTCGCTGCTGGCCACTCCTCTTTTAATACAGCTCAGGATATAGTTGGCCTTCCAGACTGCAAACCTTGCCTGGGTCCTGAGTTTGTCTACAATTTAGCCAATTTAAAATTTGTACCAGAATTATATGCTACTGTTGCTGCAACCTGTAACTAGAGGAAAAGACACTTAATTCTGTGAGTGAGAACGGGGCAAAATATCACCTAATATATATATATAAGTTTCAGTTTAATATTGACAGCTTATTATTCATTTGTACCACCATTGTACTTTCCAACTTTAATTGGCTTAGTCCTTTCCATCTTAAACAACTCCACCAATACTGACAAAAGCATCATTATAGTGTCAAATAATGTGATAGAAATAAAAGCAACTATCTGTCTCCTTAATTAAATTCCTATTAACAATACATCCTCTCTCTCAGTATAGGAACCTAATACTTTTCTAATTCCCTATCAGTTGTTGCATGTATGCACATTTCATCTGACAAGGAAACATGCTGAGTATCTAGATTATAAGAAATCGTAGTCAAAACAGACATTCTGTAATCAACCCAGAGCATGGAAATCAGTCCTTTCAATTCCTTCAGATTCATTTGAACCTTTGGTCCCAGGCAATTTATCCCTTTTCTCCTCCATTTAATGTGCCTGTTTTTATTGTGGCTGCTGCAAATAATTTTGCTTGGGAATATTTCATAGGAAGGACTAGGGCTGTGTGATGTAAGGAACTCTATCTGACAAAAAATTCAAATAAGTATGTCTAAATACATACAGACAAAGTATGACAAGCAGATGGGGGGAGAAGGTCAACAATGAAACTCTTAACACTAAGCATAATAAGCAGTGGTGATACTACAGCTATTGTTTAGCTACTGTTCCCTGACATTGTGTAAGGCTGATGTTACAGGAATATTTAAAATACTAAGAAATCAAAGAAACATAATATGTAGATTTTAACAGAGAATTTTACTCTTCTTAGAAATCACGTAATTTTAAACATGTAAAAGGAGTTGCTTACAACTTCTCTAATAGCATTTACATTGAATGAAGAGAGTAAAAATTTCAGGATATAATTCAGCGAATATTTCTATCCTCTTTTTGGTGAAAATTAGTGAAATTGTGTATCAGAACTGCTTGTTCTTTCTTGTCTGTCTGTGGACTCCATGTGACAAGCATAGGGTGTTGTCTAGGACTTGTCAAATGAATTCCTGTATCACAAAAAGACCCAGAAAGCAATGGTCAGAAATGCAACATCTCCTTATGCATCATTGTCTTATATAGCACTGTTTTTTTCTCCAAGAAAGATTTTGTCAACAGCCACTAAAAGAAAATACCTTATAGCTAAGAAAAACATAATGGATTATATGTTTTTCAAAATTTATTTAAGGGACAATTATAGCTCCTGTGCATTAACTTTCCATACAAATATTCTAAATTAGTATGTTTCTTTTACAATTCTCTTCCATTTCTCCTTAAGATCAGAAGGATGTTCAATGCCTATTATCTACTGCTACTTCAGACATTAAGGTGACATTTTTTGTTTGTGTGGTTTTGCTCTTGACTGGTAGGCTGCTACTAACGAAATATGACTTCAGATTTGATATTACTCTAAACAGAAAGTCTTTTATTTGCAATGTATATGAAAAATATCATTAGTTATTTTTTCCATATGTGTAATTGCAGCACTATTTAATAGACATTCACTTCACACTCATTTTAGATGAATTAGAAGCAGAAGAAAATATATACTGAGTAATAAGATGTTCAAAGTTTTCAAATCTAACAGTAATGTTTGTTTGCCAAGTGAGCAATGTGAGACTTAGTTTGACTATTTTTTGTGTACGATTCACATATGTTCTACAGAATCCTAAAGGAAGACAAGTACGTCTATGGTGTTTTATAAAGCCTATTTTAATGTAATTCATTTTTATTTCCTTAGGACAAAACACAGATTTCTGTAGTAGCACTTCACTTGAAGAAAGGTTTTCCTTTTTTTTGTTGCACATCAGCGGACTCGATGTAACAACCGTGATAGCTAGTGATTCACTATAGAGTGATAGATGGGGCATTATGTCATTACAGAAATAAACTGCACTTCTGGAGTATATAGGTATACATCTGTGTTTATGTGACCATAAGTTGGTGTGTTTGTGAACATTTATGCATTATGAAGAAAAAAAAGGATTATTGAAAATCTAAAAAATTAAAAGATAGATATAGATATGCCTCCTCCCTGTAAGCATTCAAGGCCAGGCTGGTTCTGGTCTAGTGGCTGGTGATCCTGCACATAGCAGGAAGTTGAAACTCAGTGATTATTGTGGCCCTTTCAAGCCAGGTCATTCTATGATTCTATGAAAAGATCAGACAAGAGCTTGCTAAATATGTTAAATCCACTATGAAGTTTCCATGTCAAAGCACACCTGTAATAGGTGCCCTGATTCATTAGACAGTGTTAATAGCACACTAATGTTCTGGTTGTTGTTGAGTGATGTGATCATGGGCTAGGCCAGGCTGTGCTGCTTATCTGGGAAGCAGAAGGTGGGATGGATGCAATGCAGCTGTCCTGAATTAGGACATTAGTTATTCCAAACCACGTGACATCATACAGTCTGTAAAGATGTGGGACATTGCCTGGGGGCTGGCTGCTGCTTGAGGATTGCTGCATGTTGTAGCGTGTAGTGTGACATTGGTCAAGGAACAGTTGTATTGTTAGCAGATATCGACTACTTGCATTGAAGATACACGCATACAAATCTTTTTCTCTCTCTAGACAGATAGATACAGATACAGATACAGACACAGATACAGATACAGATACGTAGGTAGGTAGGTAGGTAGGTAGGTAGATAGATAGATAGATAGATAGATAGATAGATAGATAGATAGATAGATAGATAGATAGATGATAGATAGAGATATGCCTCCTCGCTGGAAGCATTCGAGGCCAGGCTGGATGGGGGCTTTGAGCAATCTGGTGTAGAGGCAAGTATCCCTGCAAGGAGGTTGGAACTAGATGATCTTAAAGGTCCCTTCCAGCTCAAACTGTTCTATGATATAGATAATTACATACTTATTATCACATTTTTTATTTCATTTTCTTAACGACTTAGTAATTAATTTTTATCTCAAGCCACATGTCCTATTTTGTTTACATTTTTCTCTCTCATCCCACATTGAACGACTGTGTGATGCTTAGCTGCCTGCCTATTTAAACCACAAGATAGTGCAATCTCCAGAAGAAAAAAAATATGTATGTGATTACACATGTATGTGTATATTATTTTTATGTACAAGTAGAACTACATGCATACATACACACAAATATATATGAATTTATATGCATGCATTAATATTTGGTCAAGATGCTGTCTTCAGCAGTACTTTTACAAAGTTTCCAGAATGTAAAATTAAATTATCACTTATAATAAGCAGTATTTTTCACTCTCTAGCTAACATTTTTGTATGCAGAGCAGAGCTGGGCAGGTAAAAATCTGTGATTTATTTTTGCATGACACCACTAGCTACTTAGTCAGAATTCATCATTTTTGGAATTCTGCAGCATCCACTGCAAATTCAACTTTATGATTAATGCTAAAAAAGAACTTCAGATAACAAACAGAATGCTTATTTTAGTCTACACTGCTTGAATATATAAAAAGGTTAGACTCAAGATGAATAGTATTTCTGGTCTGAGTTACTAATATGAAGTGTTCCACAGGATACTAGTGGAATATTCATAGAATGACTTATGTGGGAGGAACCTGAAAGATCATCCACTGCCATACCTTCTACTTTGGACAGGGTTGTAACCCACAAGATCGGACTGTAGATGGCCCCATCCAACTTGGTCTTAAGTTACTCCAGAAAAGAGGCATCTACAACTTCGCTGTGCAGCCTGTTCCAATGCCTCACCACTCACTGAGTAGAGAATTTCTTCCTATCATTTAATCTGAATCTCCCCTCTTTAAGTTTAAAATCATTCCCCCTTGCCCCATCATTACCAGACTGAGTTAAGAGTCAGTCTCCCTTCTGCTTATAAACTTCAACTACCAGAATGCTGCAATAAGGTCTCCCTGAAGCCTTTTCTTCTCCACGCTAAACAAGCGCAGCTCCTCAGCCTTTCTCTGTGAAAGATTTTCTCCAGTCATCTGATTAGCTTTGTGGCCCTCCTCCGGACCCATTCCAAAAGCTCTGTATCTTTCCTGAGCCTGGATGCGGTTCTCCAGATGGCACCTTTAGAAAGCAGAGTAGAAGATGACAATCGCTACATCTTGGGCTGACATCGCCTGTGATACAGCTGTCCTTCTAGGCTGTAAGCACATACTTCTGGCTTGTGCTTTTCATCCACCAGAATCCCCAAGTCCTTCTCAGCACGGCTACTCCCAAGGAGCTCTTCTTCCAATCTGAGATAGTCCTGACCCAACTGCAACATTTTGAACTGGATCTTCCTGAATCTCATTAGGTTCACATGGGTGCAATTTTCAAGTGTGTCCTGGTCGCTCTGGATGGTATCCTTTCCTTCTATTGTATCAGCAGCACCACTCAGCTTTGTGTCATTACCAATCTTGCTGAGAACATACTCAGTCATTGATAATGATACTGAAGTCCACTTGTCCCAAGACGGGCTACCTAAGGGGACACCACTCATAACTGGCCTCCAGCTGCTTATAGAGTCACTAGAGCCACTGACAATTCTCTGACTATGATCATCCAGCCAATTATTTATCCACAGAATAGTCCACCCTTCAAATCCATATCTATCCGGTTTAAGAATGTGGTGTAGGACCATGTCAAAGGCTTTGCACAATTCCAGGTGGATGACATCAGTTGTCCTTTCTTTGTTCTCTGAAGCCATTACTTTATCATAAAAGGCCACCAGATTTGTCAGGCAAGATCAACCTTCAGTGAAGTCATTCTAGCTGTCTCAGATGACCTCTTTATCTCACAAATGCCTTAGCATAGTTTCCAAGAGTATCCATTCCATGATCTTCCCAGGCAGAGATGTCAGGTTTCACTTTCCTGTAAATCCTCAAGTCTGTCTTTCCTCATTTCTTAAAGGTAGGATTGTTTTTCTCTTTTTCCATTTATAAGAAACTTTATCTTACAGTCACAGCTTTTGAGTTATGACGGCAAGCGGTTTGGCAACCGCACCAGTCAGTTCCCTCAGGGCACTGAGATGCATGCTGTTCAGATCCATAGTACATATTCAGCCACTTTAGGAGGTCTCAGAATTGCTCTTCTCTTATAGTGGGAGGGATATTTGTAAACTATCTCTTGCCAGAAATGATCCAGATAATGTTGCTGGATGGTGGTTCTCAGTTATTGGTGGTCCTCTGAACTTCATGAGGTTGCCATAACATTTTTCCTGTTTGTAGGGATCACACAGCTGAATTTTCAGTAATATAGTTGCAAGTTCTCCAGTCAAAACCTGTCAATTGCAGGCAACAAAGGTCCTTATGAGATCTGTACTCTTTAAATTAGGAAGAAATGTGTGCCTTCTTAAGCTCATGAACCCATGCTACTGAAATGTTCATTTTTGGACTTTTGATATAAGGAACAACAGTTTAAAGCGATCTCTTGACTTCAGTGAACAGCAGACAGAAACCAGAAGAGAGAAACCAAAGCTGAAAGCCATTTGGCTCCAAGGTTGAACGTAAATATTTAAATGTAGAAGGCCAGTATTGCAGAGTCATTAATACAAAAATGAATTTCAAAGTGACTATAACTTTAAAAAAAGTAAAAGAGAAAGATGAACCCTAAACACTTCATCGTACTGAATCAACTCATCCACTGAAATAAGGTTTGGATGTTTGCATTTGGATGCAATAGACACATTTCTCACCATATTTTCTGTGAACTTTTGATTGTTTTATTCAACCAGGACTCAAAAGTCATCTGAAATTTGCCTCTTACTAAAACAAATGTCAGCTTCAAATTGATAGTCTGTGCCTACTAGACTGTGCTGCATTTATGGTTTGGTTAATTTTACAGCTATCGAAATCTGGCAAATTAGACTCACATTGTAATGAAAAAAGCAGATACAGTGGCAAAAGAGGTACACTCCCCCAGATAAGTCCCCAGTTTTGACTAGGAATCTAATTGGTTCTGCATCCCAATTACCTAAGAGTACATTTTAGTCAGATTTTCTAAAACGGATTTCAGGAATTTAATCACTAACATAAAAACAAGTTCAAAATTCCTAACTTAGTCTATCCTGCTGTTCATTAAGAACCTTTGCTTGTCCATAAATGATTTTGTATTCAACTAATAGCAGCTTCAGTGTTTTAAAATATGACTGTGGATGATAACAAGAAAGTGTATAGGTCTATTAGGAATGAAAATCCTGGAGGGAGAGGTGACAGCTTTACGGCACTAGCCCTTGCCTTATTTGCAGTAACTCATTTTGTATATAGTGTTTCATATTGGTGAAGCCAAGGGCTAGAGCCACTTGTGATTTATGTCAACCCATAAGGGAGGTGGTAGTATCCAGGAAGGCAGAAAATAAGTCTGTTGATTAGAACGGTAAATTAGTGGATGCCCAAAAGACAGAGAAGAATAACTAAGTTTCACAAACATGCATAAACATTTCATGTTGCTTGCTACTTGTTACTTGGCTTCACTACAAACTGTGCTCCACCAGTCTTTAAGATAATAATAAAGCTTTCTCCCTCATCCCACTTCCTGGGTTATTTATTTCTCTTTGGTTAGTCAGACCTTCTGTTTTTGTGACCTCCGTTACAGAAAGAAAAGCAAAGTTGTTTTGTTCAATGCTTAAACTGCCAAGAAGGCAAAACCATGAGGCATTCAGCAATGCAGGTATTTATTTTTTGACATGTACAAAAAGAAACTCTGTATGTGGGAAATACACTTGGCTTGTCCTTGTAGAATACTGGATTTAGCTCTTCAGGATAATGCCCTGAGGGATCACTGGCCTCCATACGCCAATTCAGAGACCATCATATATCAGTCTTCAGAAGATTTAACTTCTAATCTTGATTGGGGATTTTAAGAAATTGTGTTCCTTTTCAGGATATATTTTATCTAGTGTGTTCTGTCTATAACAAGAAAACATAACTACACAGTTTTACTTCTGCCATGAAATTAACCATTTATCAACACATATAAGATTGGCAATATATTTCAATATTTAGAGGCTTCATTAAATGTTTAAGTTCTTTGCATAGAAATACATTAAATATATAAATATATTAAAATATAGTAGTGTATTAAATAGATTGTACCCTTGTGTCTAAATAAACAGTTTTTATATCATATTCTCTAAATAAGATTGTCTTTATGAAGTGTAGTTCCTGTTTTGATTTCACTGGTTTTTCAGCAGCGTTCATTTTTGCTAATTCAAGATGATGGAAACAGAAGTCAGTGAGGATTGCTGAATTTGCAGATTACAAGATTATGACTAATTTTGACAATTCATAAGAGTATAATTTCATCTTTAAACACACAAATAACATAATTGGCTCAAAACTAATTCATAAGTTCTATTTTTAGGTTAGAAAATATGTATGATCAGAGGAAGCAACAAAGATTCATTATAAAATTGTCTTGTTCCAATTGCTGGAGGGAGGAGAGATGCTTTAAGATATGTATAGCCATCAGAGACATTAAGACAAAATGGGTCAAATGTTTGCCCAATTTATTATAAATCCTAGCCGCTAAGGGAGATAAGGAAGGGAAGACGGACAGTAGGAAAGAGATAGAAAATAGAAGCAAAGAGTTTTTGTAGAAAGCAAGAGAGAGATTGTCACCACAAAAGTCTCCAGCATTGCTTGTAGTTCACACAATGATCTTCAGTAGTAATCAGAGGTTGCATTGTTCAGTTGACTAATGACTATTAACAACAGTACAATAAGTCCAACGTGGTTGAGTCAGCTCTTTTTAGAGTGACAGCTTCTGGTTTTTGTATCTCAGCAAGAAGTTCTTTGGTCCCATCTTCCAGGCTTTGCAAATTTAAGTCACCAGTTAAGAGGACGCAGGGAGACACCAACTTGTATCCCATCTTCACCGGATGCAATGGTATCATCCCCCAGTCTCCTGTACCACGCTAAGTTATTTACTCTGAGGCCAGATCTTCCACCAGTGAACACTAGTGGTCACTCCCTTTTGAAGGCAAACATCTTCAAAGATGCTTTCAAATGTAAAATTGTCCACAAAATGATGCTGATTGACACACCTTGACACCCACCACTCCCCTCCTAGATAAGTTAGTTGGGTCTTATTACCAAAAAGGCCTCACAAATTGAGCTTTGAGCCAAGGAAAAAAAGAAAAAAAAAAAAAAGAGGGGCTCAGAAAACTGTCCTTCACAAAAATATATAAATTTCAATATTCGCATACAACTACTAAATAGAATTTTGTTTAATATATTTATATAATGCTCTAAGTGCTCCTTATTCCTACTTTTTTGAATGTTCCTGTCTGTTTCCTAGACATCTTTGCAACTGTAAAAATAGTAGGATCTTAAATAAATGCACTGTTTTAATGCCATCTTGGAGTAAGGAGAAAGCTGTTACCAAATGCTTCTGAAAGAGGTAGGCTATCACTTCCAAAATCTGGTAAATTCATATATCCATCATCTGGCGTTATTATAAGCAGCTCGAAAAGCAAATGGTATCCTGGGCTCCATCAGCAGAGGGGTGGCCAGCAGGGACAGGGAGGTGATTGTCCCTCTCTGCTCTGCTCTTGTGAGGCCCCTGCTGGAGTACTGTGTCCTGGTCTGAAGCCTGCAGTATAAGAAAGACAGAGAGCTGTTGGAGAGGGTCCAGAGGAGAGCAGAGAACAAAGATGATCAGGGGATTGGAGCACCTCCCCTACAAAGACACGCTGAGGGAGCTGGGCTTGTTCAGCCTGGAGAAAAGAAGGCTGTGGGATGACCTCATTGCAGCCTTTCAGTACCTAAAGGGAGCCTACAAACAGGAGGGGAATCACAGATTCACAGAATCACAGAATAACCAAGGTCGGAAAAGACCATAAAGATCATCCAGTCCAACCATCCACCTATCACCAATAGAACTCACTAAACCATCTCCCTCAACACAACTCAATCAACTCTTTACAAGGATGGATAACTGCAGGACAAGAGGAAATGGTTTTAAGTTGAGGGGCGGAAGATTGAGGTTGGATGTCAGGGAGAGATGTGGTGAGATGCTGGAACAGACTGCCCAGAGAGGTTGTAGATGCCCCATCCCTAGAGTTGTTCAAGGCCAGTTTGGATAGAGCCCTAGGCAGCCTGGTCTAAATGTGGAGGTTGGTAGCCCTGCCTGTGGCAAGAAAGCTAGAAATTCATGATCCTTGAGTCCCTTCCAACCCTGGCTATTCTGTGATTCTGGGTGATTCTGTGAAGCAATATTTAGTGCTTATAATATTATATATGTAAATATATAAATACATATATATATAAACACAACTGCAGACCAGTTATACAAAGTGAAAAATATCTTTTTTTGTAATATTTAGTTTTCATGTAGGAGTTAGCGTAGTAAAAATGCAAAATTTGTATTACAAAGAAGTGTTATTTCACCCATTTTACACTTTAAAGAGAAATGCAGTGTAAAGAGTAGAAATGATAAACCTGAAGTTACTCATAAGAGCAGAAGGTTCCTGTTAATTATGTGATGAATTACCAGGCAAATTAGAGCACTTTGATGAGAAATTGAATGGTGAAGTCATTTTGCAGATATCTTTTCCTTTTCATTTTTATTTTTCTAATAAATGTTAACCTTTACTTATGTAAACATGTTATTATGCCAAAACCAGCTTTTAGTTCATCACGTGAAACCAGCCTACCTCCAGTTGCTGCAAAATAATTTTAACATGAGTTATGTACTGGGAGTCACAAGTGTTTAGGTTAGTGAATGTGTAAGTTGAAGATCCTGTACAATTTTCACCCTTTTTCTTCTAGCTGTGGCTGCCTAAATCGGAACTATTCTTATAGAGGATAAATATTTGTAACCAAAGGAAATTCTAAGGTGCAATTCTACAGTTCAGATGCGAAATTTTAGTGAAGCACAGTGCTTTATATGCAATGGTTACTTTAAATGCTTAATCTAGTGAGTGGTAATAGCAGAAAAGTTGCATACTGGGAAAGATCACTATGTACCTGCTGCCTTCCTTAAACTCTCATGTCTACCTAAAGCTGGAGACAAGGTGCTAAACTAAACAGACTTTTGGTCTAAACCCATCAAGAAGCTTTTCTGAAGTTATCAGAGATGTAGACGGATGATGAATTCAAAAAGCTAAAAACCATAATAAATGACATGATTGTATTTGGACTTCATATATTCTTCCATTCATTTAAACTATGGATACTTTCAATAAAGGAGGGCTCTGCACAGATATTTATAATTTTTTACTTCTGTGAAAGAAAACATATTTCTTTGTTAAAAATAATTGTTTGGGACATTAGTTGATTTATTTTTGTACTAAAAGCTATAAAATGTAAGGTTATGTCTTCTAAATAGATATTTCTACTTTTTTTCTGTTTAGAAAATAACAAAAATTCTAAGGATTGAAAGTGACTGACGAAAATTATACACAGTGAATACATTCATTTGTAAAATGTAAATGCAAAGAACTATTAAGTTGTTCTGACTCTAGTGAAGTCCAGCAAAGATTTATCAGAGGAAAAAAAAAGAAAAAGAAAAAAAGCATTATAACAGCAAAAATCAAATGAAATTTCTTCATTCAGAAAGCTGTAATGGATTTCAGAGGATCTCAGTTTATTTCCTGTAAGAACTCTACGGAAGATTCTGTCAAAGGAAAAGATCCCACATGCTATCATCTCCGTTATTTGAAACTAAACCTTTAATGTAGGTAATGCTACAAAAGAGAATATTATTTTTACATGGAAATTGTCAGAAATTTTTCACCATCATGCATTTAGGTGAGGTAGGATTTGAACACATACAGAACAGCATCAAAGTGGTGATTAGAATTACAGAAGTAATGATTGCACGCATAAGTCTTGTGTAACAGTTTTAACATCCAAATTTTGTTTCTGCTTGTTTGATTTTGATTTTCATTTATTTTCTGTCTATAAATACTTACCATTGAAACAAAGACTTTGCTGACTAAAATGCTGATGACAGATGAGTCATTCTGTCACATACATATCACTGCAAGTACCTCCAAAAAAGACCTGATTTTCCTCTTTTATGGTAACTCTGTTGACTCACTTCTGAATCAGCATAGCACAGTGTCATCACACTGTTGGGACACAAAGTATTCAATAACCTCTCCTCTAACAGCCCCTGGATGGGATGTCCTCTCAGTTCCTCATGAACATGCGTCATCTGTTATAATGAAAATCTGTGTGTTGCTTTGTGTTTTAGGCAGTCATAAATACATCAGGGTTTTGATTTGTTTCTCACTCAGTTCCAAATCCCTATCTGTTGAGAGCTGAGCTGTGATGACACTGTACAATGAAGACAGTGTAGTAATTACTGCAGGGACTAGGACAATATTAACTCAAGTTCTGTGTTGGAGCAGATGAATACAGCACCTTTGTCATGGTTTTATGATTTCTGGTTATGGGTATACCACATCATAACATCATGTCGTGTACTAGGAGTTAAAGAGTTAATGCTCCAGTTCTGGGTACCTATCTGGAAGAGAAGAACTACATACCCCATAGGACTTTGCATTCAGAGAGGGGATATAAGGTTTCGTAGATCACCTGACCTGCCCTTTTTTGGCTCTCTCTGATCCCTGCTGATTGACCTGACTGTGAGTCCCACCTCAGCATTGTTGTGAGGCCTTTCCACTTTTTGGACACTCATTATATTTGATTTATTACCTTCAATTCTAATTATATTGTATTATTTTGCATTCTGACACCATATTTAGTAAATTAGTTTGTTTCTCTTCAGATCATTGCCACTGGTTTTAATTATACAGGGTTCCCTGTTTCCCTTTTCTGGAGGCACAGATTCACGAATCCATCCAACCCGTTAGTCATGGAACTGGGCCAAACCAGCCTGTAAAGCGTTGATACATTGCCCTCAAGAAAAAATTATTTCTGCTAAGCTTATCTGATTATGGAACTACTTTCTAGAGCAACTGGGCAAATGCAGAAATAGTTAAATATATACACGTATTTTACTGCTCGAATAAGAAGACCTTTTTAAGATTCTTTTAGATACTTAAGATATTTGTATTCCTCAGTACCACCCCAATGTATCTTGGTCTCTGTTAACTCCAGAAATTTTGTCTCCTTTAAGTCCACTCCATAATAGAAATTTAATTACTTAATTTTTGTTGTTGTTAACTGCAACTGTTTTTACATTGAGTCACCATGTGTACCCACCAAGCTAAGGTGATGTATAGTAGCATAAAACCCTCAGACAGATAAGTCTTCACCAGAATAAATAAAAAGAGCATCACGGCAGAAAGCCCATTGTAAAATACAGCACGTTTAGCTCAGAAAAATTGCATACTTGAAACTAGTATTTTCCAGGGATCCTAAGTATATCCAAGGTCATATCTGGGTCATGAGCCACTTCCTTCCAGCTGTTGGAAAAAAAAAAAACCAACACAAAACATTGTAAACCTTTTCCATGTTGCAGTATTTATAGCTCTAACACCTCTTATTTGAACTGGAGGTACAAACTTGAATAAGCTAATGTTGATTTCCTTTGCAAAAATACAGGCAGCCCTCAAGAACTGCTGTATGTATTTTTCAGCTTTCTGACCTCTTCAGTATCACACTAGTGTTATAATAAATCACTTCTTTTAGTGCCTGAAGTGCTGCCTTTCACACCCAATGATGTCTTGTAACCATCCCCATTGACAATACATCATCATAATGTCATATGCACATGTGTCAGATGATATGAATGTACTTTTGGAGATGTGAACTTCCTGTCAGGTTTGCAATGAAAGGGAGAAGTGAATGAAAAGATATGTAGCAATTTTATTTTATCATCCTGATGCATTTTAGTCTTCTCATCTCCAGTGTACTAGTAACTCGTACTTGTTTTGTAAGATGTTAGATCTCACGCACCTGATTTCCTCTAGGTAATTTCATGATGAAGGGATTGATTGATTCTGTTCTTAAAAATGTGATAATTTTACTAGCCTGATGTAAAATGAGCAGTTAAATTCACTCATTGCCAGACTGTATGCAGCAGTCTTGTAAATCTCAGTGATCTCTATCCATATTGCTGGTCCTCTGTTTGATTGGTTGGTTGGTTGTTTTTGCAAGTGTGGAAGAAAAAAAAATTATATATATACATTTCTGACACTCAAATAATAAAGAGCTATTAGCAGAGTAAAAAACTTGAAAAAAATATCTCCCTAGATTAATATGATTTCTTCAGTGGTTTTACAGTGGTTATTAATTCTTCTGTAAACAAAAAGTAAAGGAAAAACCTAGAGCTAATAATATCCTCAGAGATAACTTCCTTTCCTTAACTTGTTCTGTTTCAGAGTACGTCTATAAGATCAAGAAGCTCTATTGTTTCCAGTTACTTTGAATACTTGAAGCTTCTACTGGCTTCATTACCAGATTTCCTTCCATGCAGAATGCCTTTTTCAGTCTGTCTAATATTTGTGGAGATCATATCCTAATAGCTGAATGCTTAGGACCTCTGAGATGTTGTGCCTCTAGGAAGTACCAGCAATCATCTGTGAAACACATTCACCACAGTCTCCAGACTGATGATTCACAGAGAGTTTTTAAAGGCAGCATTTGAAAGGTTGGGAGCCGAATAAAATCAGGGCACAAAACCTGAATCCTTTCTCTTACCTCTCTTAATATTATTGCAGCTAAATTGTATAAAATTTGTATGTTGCATATTTTAATTCTGGTAAATACTGGTAAATTTAAGAGTGGTCTTAGAATGAAAAAGGATCACTTTAGAACTTGAGACTTTTTTTCAACAGTTTCTTTTCAATATTGTTATCTTTGTGACTTTTACTTACTCTGCATGTCCATGTTGGAAGTGGTGCTGATAGCAACACAGAACTACGTGACCCCTATCCAGAAAGCTTAATATCCTCAGTTTCAGACTTTATCAAATGCCTGAAATTTTTGGATAGTTTTTTAAGTATCAGCCTTTTAAATTTGGGTGTATGGTTCTGTGTGGAGGGGAGTAAGCAGCAGAATAGCTTCTGTCTTCTCTAATCTTACAGATACTCTCTTCGAATACAGTAGAAAAATATTCAGAACTCATGAAGTTGTAAATAATAATATGTCTTAGTGATGACTACTTAGCTGAGAGAGAAACATTGCTGATATGTAACAAGAAAAACATGTTCAATTCAAAGTCATCTTTGTAGTGAAGAATGATGTTCATTCTTGTATATTGTGCAATATTTATCTCCATTGAGATAAATATGCATTTAAAAATATAAGATGGAAATGAATTGTTGAGGATAGTCTTTTGGGAATAATCAAACTTTTGTGATTAATTCAGATTTTTGTTAACATTCTAGGATTGTTCTGGAGTCAGTCATTAGCAGCTTAAACAGCTCATTCAACACCATTGCTTTCATTGGAGAAAAATGTATCTGACTTTAAAAGAATAAATCAAAGAATTTATGAGAAAAAAAACCAAAACCAACAACAACAACAACAAATCCCAACACACTACAATACATTTCAATTTTTTTTTATATTTTATACACAAAGAAGAAGACTACATTTTAAATCATCAGATTAAATAGAAAATGCTAAAAGATCATGACAAGATTAGAAAGTTAACTATTGGTCATAAAGTTTATAGTGTAAAAATGGATTTAATATTTAATAGCAAAAGTCCTAAACTGATTTTGTATTTTCAGTAACTTTGTTACCATCAAAAAAACTAATCAAAAGCAGTAAATTTATCATTACTTGTTTTAATTTCCTCTTCTGAAATTCATCCAGATCAGTTTTCTTTGCAGGAGGCATCTTCCTTTCACTGAAAGGAAGGGACTCAGGGATCATCATACTCGAACCACCCTGCCACAGGCAGGGCCACCAACCTCCATGTCTAAGGAACATAAAAGTTAATTATTTTAAATACTGACACCTCTAAAAGCATTTGGATTTTTGAGAGAGATGCAAATATTAATCCTTCAAATCAGCACAGACAAATACATACCTAGCCTTATTAAGTTGGAGGGAACTCAGTTCTAAAAGTTTCTGAAAATCTGGATGAGTTAATAGTAACTCATGATTTCAGAAACCTCAGGATGAGAAAGAAAATAAAATCTTAAAATGAACTATGTTTTAATCTGGAATATGGCTTTTTTGAGGAGTTAAAGAGTTGTATCTCTCCATGTGATGTCTCATCAATTTTCCAGAGCACGCATTTAAAGTACAGAAAAGTTTGTACCATATTACACAATAGCAACGGTTCTCCCACTCAGAATAGAAAACAGCTGCTGTCACTGCCAATTCATCACTGCTTGACATATGGGGTATAATTTCACAAGAAGATATCAGAGGAGCTAACCACTAGTTTGTGTTAGGAAACCTAACAACGTCAGTATACTGCTTCCTGAAAGCCAAGACACAGCATCTCAAGTTATCATTAAATGGAAACATATCAGCAGTTAAAAAAGGGGAGAGAAAGAGATGCCGTTGCTAAGATTCTTCTTTCCGTGGAATGAGCTGGCTTTATCTCTTCTTGAAAATCTTTTTCACAGTGAATTAATATTACTTGAGATGGGTAACTGCAAGCCAGGGCACATTTGTATAACTAGCCTATAGATTTTTATTGTTTGTTGTACTTTATAAAATTAGGAGGTCTATCCACTGACTTTAATCATAATGTGTCTATTTGTGAGAGTTCAGTATTTTCTCTACCATTCTCTGAAATAACGTCAGAAAATTGAGTTAATGTAGTTTATTCAATGTATTATGCTTTAAAAGCCGCATTATATTAGAGTCTACTTTAAAACCTTTTTATGTCATTAAATTCTGGATAGCTCACTAATGGCAGGTTTAAGCTACCAGAGGATTTTCCAGCTAAGTACTCTATAAGACATTAACTTTTCTTACTGATGAAAGAGTGGGAAAATGTGCTAATAGCTGCACTTTCTAGAAGTATTTTCTGTTTCTTCATGTATCTTGTCAAACTTCATAAGCTAAGTAGGGTAGGAAATGCTCAGTATTTTTACAGGAGACCTCTCTGTCGGGGGTCAGGGAGATACTATGCAGGAAATAGTATACAAATGGTAGCAAACTACCTTGTCATTATTGTTAATTTGTGTCACATTATAGTGATGTCTATTACACTAGGAATAAATGCAAGTCTTAGCTGCTTCCTTGTTCTCTAAAAACTGAGCAGAATTTTTTACTATGAATTTTACAATGTAGTGCATTTTATTTTGCTCTTGGAACTGAGTCTGGATATGGAAATTAAGTTAAAAACAAAAAACAAACACACAAATAAACAAACAAAAACCTTGTTTTTCACTAGAATTTGCTGATTCAAAAGTGCTGGAATTCTGCAATGAGAACATTTCTGCTGACGGTTTGCTTTAGGTCTCAAGTCCAGAGTGAAGTTTCACTGACTTTCACACTTGATATCCTCTAGTCCCTGCTGCACAGCTCCAAGACAGATAAGCATGGGTTTTTCCACTGTTCACGTTCTGAATAGAAATAGCGAGAGTATTTTGAGATATACTCTGAAATTAGTAATTAGATTCATTTGAAATAGGTCTCAGACTAGCTTTTTTTTTTCTTTTTTCTTTTTTTCTTTCCTGTGTCTCTGAGACAAAAAGGAGATTCTACTCATCTGGTAGATGTCCTAATTATTTCCCTTTACCATGCTGGTAGGTAGAGCCACAACATAAAAATTATTTAATTTGTTTCCTCTTGACGCAGAAGAAACTATTAAAATTTACCTATTCTCCAAAATAAGATGTTTCCTGCTTTCCCCTGTCACCATCAACTTTGTTTCCACACATTTTCATTACACTCTGCTCTTAATTTACAATGGTTAGAAATACAAAACAAGATAAAGCTTTTTTTCTTCTCCAGTCCAAATTGCAAGATTACCTCTTTCAAATCAATCACTATCACTATAAATGTTATGGCATCTTTATTTTTTACTTTTTTCTCTTGAGACAAAATTTTAAGATATTTCCCCAGTAAATTTGTTTGCTATGCTTTTACCAAGAAGACAGTGCGGAAATATCTGTGATTCTCTGAAAGCAGAGAAAGACCACAACTGTCCTGGGAAAAAAATAAGGATGCAAGAGAGTCAGAACTGACAACTATAGCTTGAAGACAGGAGAAACAGGAAAGCTTTGTAGAGGATGAAAATATACAGACTGCCCCCAAAGTAATGCCTCCTATTTTTTCCCATGGTAACTACAACAGATACAAAGAGACGATAACACTATTTGAGAGAACACATTCTAAGTTACAAAACAATATTGTTCAACATAGACATCATTATTAGCTATATGTTTTTACCAGCAGTGAACAAGACTCTGCATGCTGCACTTATAAAAATTTGCACCAGCTGATGTCACCCTCAGCAAGTTTGCTGATGATACGAAGTTGGTAGGATTGGCTGACACACCTGAAGGCTGTGCTGCCATTGAGCGAGACCTGGACAGGCTGGAGAGCTGGGCAGTAAGAAACCAGATGAGGTTCAACACAAGCAAGTGTAGGGTCTTACACCTAGGGAGGAATAATTGCATGCACCAATACAGGCTGGGGGATGAGCTGCTGGAGAGGAGCTCTGCAGAGAGGGACCTGGGCGTCCTGGTGGACGACAGGTTGGCCATGAGCCAGCAGTGTGCCCTTGTGACCAAAAAGGCCAATGGCATTCTGGGGTGCATTAAAAAGAGCTTGTCCAGCAGGTCAAGGGAGGTGATCCTCCCCCTCTACTCTGCCCTGGTAAGGCCTCATCTGGAGTACTGTGTCCAGTTCTGAGCTGCCCAGTACAAAAAAGACAGGGATCTCTTGGAAAGAGTCCAGCGGAGGGCCACAAAGATGGGGAAGGGCCTGGAGCATCTCCCCTATGAAGAAAGGCTAAGCGAACTGGGTCTGTTCAGCCTTGAGAAAAGACGACTGAGAGGGGACCTGATCCAGGTTTATAAATATCTGAGGTGTGGCGGCCATAGCGGTGAGGCCAGTCTCTTTTCAGTGGTACGTGGAGACAGGACGAGGGGAAACGGACATCAGCTGCAGCACAGGAAGTTTTGCACGAATGTGCGTAAGAACTTCTTCACGGTGAGGGTGACGGAGCACTGGAACAGGCTGCCCAGGGAGGTTGTGGAGTCTCCTTCTCTGGAGATATTCAAGTGTCACCTGAACGCCTACCTGTGCGACCTGGTGTAGGGAAGCTGCTTTGGCAGGGGGGTTGGTCTCGCTGATCTCTAGAGGTCCCTTCCAACCCCTACAATTCTGTGATTCTGTGATTCTGTGATACCATCACCACTGCTGAAATGCACTACTCACCATGCCACTGTGCTCACGTTCACTGGATGGTCTCCATAAACGTTCAGCAAATTTCAGTGAATGTGACTGGGTACCATTTTTTTCCACATGGAAGAATTCAATGACACACCTTTCTTCATATGCACTTCCTTATCAGACTCCATTTTGTCAGATTGCCTCTCTGCTGCCATTCAGCCTCTATTGTGATATTACCAACATCTGCCTCTGACATCATGAGCAAACATAATAAAATAGAAGACATTACTTTCAGAACAGCCCTCATAATTTTTCAGGAGACAATGCTTTCTTGTGCAGTGCTTTCTGCAATTCAATCTTTAACTAAGTCCAATTCAAAATAGAAATCTCTATCTTTAGCAATACAGTAGACTAAAGAAAGAATCCTGTTTCTTTTCTAGCTGTTCTGGGAAATAAGATTTCCTCTATTTTAAATGTAATGTATATTTGTTGTTGCTTTTGTTTATTTTAATAGTAGCATTCAGATTTAATTCAAAAACCTCTTGTTCTTTAAGAGTCTACTATTTAGCTATTTAATATTTGCTTTGGACTCCAGTTTTATAAGCTGCACCTATTACTTACCTATTACCAACAATGGAAAAAGCATTACTACATCACTTACCCTATGTATGCAGTAGAATGTTGTAGAACAGCCTTCTGTACCTTTCTTGTATGTCAGAATAAATTTGACACAGAGAAACAAAATTTATTCTGCCCTCATTTCACAGTGAACACTCAATAAATAATATATTATAATACCTAAAAAATTAACAATTGCAGCTCATGGTCTTTGCAGCATTCTTTTGTCAAAGCATGCAGTAAATCTCAAATCCTATTTCTTACAAAATATAACAGAGTAGAAATGGTTGTAATAGGTCAGAACAAAGTTACCATTAGGCTTTGTGCTCTCTCTGAATCTAGTCTGTAGCAGTTGTTTGGAGAAGAATATATTAAGAAAATAAACTACGTCAAAACTTCTTGAAAAATCTCACATTCTCCAGCACTCTGAAGTAAAAAGCACCTTTGTCTTGGAGTTAAGATCTCTGAGTTTATTAGAATTAATTATAAATTATATGTACTCATTATTTTCAATCCTTCAATATATTTTGTCTTTTATCATATAATAAGACAATTATGTATTTAGCTATACCCATTGCTTTAAAGTATTTTATAAATGGATATTTAATTGATAATTTAATCCTTTCTTCTTTGTATTTTGAGAAGATAATCATTATCTACTTACTTTTCCACAAGTACACAAATTTCGCTAATGTCTGTAGCAACCTGCATTAGACATCTCTCTTTTTTCATTTGTCCTTTTGACCCAAATAGATAAAAACAATTACCACTCACCTACCTTCTGATAGATGTAATGTTTAATCACCATGCATATTATGTGTTCACAGCCAATACAACATATGTCTTATCAGTGGAAAATTGGTTGTCCAAATGATTCTGAGTGGAGTCAGGTTATTCATATACCCTTCCACATAGTAGGTGTTTTGGCATTCATATATTTAAATTAGCTATATATCATCATAAAATGCTGCTAGTTTGGATGTTCTTCTCTTCACCAGCATCAAACTATCTCTCTCATTTTTGATATTTTAGTTGTTTGGTAATTTTTTCCACATTGGCTAAGTACTTGTAGGTAACAATATTATTTCATCAGTCTGACCAGTTCTGTTTGCATTCAGATGTCTACAACTGACATTTATTCTAAATTGTACTGTGATATAAATTAAGCATCCACAGATAAAATAAGTACATTTAAAAATCAATGAAGAATACTGTGTATCAAAATTCATAATCCTTTATGGCCTGGAAACCTGTCATTTGATAATGATTATATTTCATAGAATCGTACCATAGAATCATAGACTGACTTGTACTGGAAGGATCCAAATCCCCCATCATAGGCAGGGTTGCCACCAAGTAGGTCAGCTGCCCTAGTCCTCATCCAAACTGGTCTTATTTCATCAGATTTCTCTGAAAATGGTAGAAAAATAAGACAGAGTGCAGTGTCTCAGAAGTGCAGCACATTCTGTTCAAAGCAGCAAAGAATGAAAATGGGTTGATTCTGACTGCATAAATTCTGTATGAAGCTATGAAGTTCTCTCAACTCCTTTTACCTCTCTCTGCAAGTGTATTGTAAACATATTGTAATTTAAATTGTCCTTGATTACAAAGCAATGCTTTCTATTAAAAAAAAAAAAAACCAAAAAAAAGCTTCCCCTGAAAGGCTAGAGACTCTTTATAAAATTTCTGTGATCAAAAGCCCAGTGACAAAAGGTTAAAGCCTTCTTCGGTAAGCTTTAACAGAAAATGCTTTATTTTATTTTATTATTTTATTTTATTTTATTTATTTTATTTTATTTTATTTATTAATTTTATTAATTTTATTTATTTTAAAGAACATATAGAAGAAAATTGGTTACAATTCTCATATATTATACTCCAATTTTCTTATTTTTTATTGTAATTTAATTATGGAAAATATCGAACAATACCTGAATTCTTTCTGTCTGAGAAAACAAAACCATGTAGCCTTCTTCCTGGAGAAGGTACCAATCCACTTGTAGAAAGTGATAAAACACTCAAGACTCCGAATAGGTTATGTATCCTGGTGATTAGGAGATGATCTGGGGGGAAAAAAAAAACAAAAAACAAAACAAAACAAAAACTCGACAAAGGGTTGTTATTGCAGTATTTTTAGACACAGGAGCATTTAAGAGAGCTTATATTCACCATCTCCATTTCCATCTGATGTATGATATTTATAGTAAATTGTGCCATAAATTTATTTTCAGTTCTGCCTGCAAAGCACTGTGTACAACCTAGGTTGCTGTACAAGGTTTAATGATGTCTATGAACAGTGTTCTGAGAGAGAAATTTTACAAGTCCCAGTGGTTAACTTTTTGCTTATTTCACAATTGATTTCAATCCTCTTAGATCCTATGGATTTGATGAGTACGTAATGGATGTATTGATTTGGATCTGCCTCAGGAGAGAGGAAAAATGTTTACTCTGAGTTCTGGGTGTCCTCTGAGAATCCTGTTTTCATTTGTTAACAAGAGGTTTTGGGATGCATAGCTACAAGAAGAAGCAGATTGAGAACAGATAAACAGTAGTTTGCTTTAAAAAATAAGCTTAGTAAGGAAAAGGCAGGAGGTAGTGAAACAAATTTAATTTTGGTTTAGGCCCTCAGAAGACTCAAAATGTGTATGTGTAACCCAAATTATTTTCTGATAATGCTCCTGCATTTTGGAATAAACTAAACAGATCATATTAGGTATGAATTTAGTCTTCGGAAACCACTAGCAATTATCAGATAGATGACTAAATATGTCAGTCTAATTTTCCAGAACTAGTTTTCCAGAATGCTCTGGAAAATTAGTGTCCAAACATATGTAATACTTAGAACTAACTTATCTGACAAATATAAAATATATCAATGTCACCAAACGTAGATTTTTTTTATAATATATAAACTGAATGAGATTTTTTATAGATAGTTATACTCTCTGAATTATTAAGAATTTGTAATTCTACTTTTTAACATTTATATTTGTCTATACTAAAGATGCAATAATTTGTTTGCATGATAATAAATGTTTGATATTTCTTGTCTGTAATATTTTGTAAAACTATCTCCTTTACCCCATGATTCCTTAGAATATAACTACGACAAACATTAAACAAATATAATGCTATTTTAAAAATGAGTGTCTTTATACTCAGGATTTTCAGAACGTGGAATTTCTTGCTTGTAATCTCTTCTTTTCAAGGTATTTGACATGTTCAAGATATAAGGCAGAACTACAGAGCCTTGTCTTTGCTGTTATATGTCATGACTGTTATTACGGTTTGGTCTGGTTTGACCTAGTTCTATGATGGGACAAAGGGACCCACTGTCCCATGCCCTGAGAAAAGGGGATGGGAAGAAGGGAAAAGATAGGGAGATGGGTATAGACAAGAAAAAACAGTGGCATCCAGCTAAGGGAAACAGCTAATCTACTAAATATGATAACAGAATGAGAGAAAATACGGTAGAATACAATAGAATTGGAATTGAGGCTAATAAATAGAATAAAATGAGGTAGTGTCCAAACTTAAGATCTTACTCTAATGCTGTAAATGAGATGGTCAAGAAGCCCCCAGAGCAAAGGTGGGCAAAAAGAGTCAGTCTTGTGACTCCCAGGCAGTTATATCTTTCCCTCTGAAAGGAAAACATAAATTGAATAATGAAGTTTTCTGGGAGCTTTAGTTCATTCTTCTTTCTGAGACCAGCTAACTGGAACTACAGACAATCCACAGAACTGCAGCATTAACTCTTTAACTCCCAGTGCATTACTTGATGTTCTGATGTGAAATACTGATTACAAATCATCAACTATGAAAGAAGTTATTAATTAATTGTTATTAATTATTATTAATAGTTACAATTCAGAAAGGATATTTATTTATTTATCTATCTGTTTGTTTCTGTGTAAAATGGCCCCTTATGTGCTATATAGAAATCTGAATGCAGATATTAAAAAACATGAAAAAAGAAAATAATGAAATTGACTTGAAAAAAGAAAGTGTTTGTTTGTTTTGTTAATATGCATTGGCTTTTTTTTTCTTTTCTGGTTTTTGAGCAACTGGAATTAATTTCTTTTGCTGTTGAAGGCATTTTCCTCACAGCTCTATGTTAGGCAGATTCCTTTACTTCTCAGCTGTTTCTGAGGGCTACTGACATTATGGACATCTAGTGAGGCCTACCTTTGTGCTTATTCAAAGTCTTTGAAGTTTAAATGGCATGAGCAAAAAGTTATGTTGGATAAGATATGACTGCTTGGCTTTCTTTATTAATTGGAATCTGGTTGCCAGTAAGCCACTATTCCAAACATTGCAAAGCAATTTTCCTGAAGGCTCTGTCTCCCCCACCCCACCTCATCCCCCCCCCACGGGCATAGATTGATCTAGTTAACTCCATGACACTAATATTTCCAATAGAATGATGGTCAGCTTTATTAGGAAAAAAAAAAAAAAAAAAAAAAAAAGAAGTGTTGGATGCAGAAGTAGACATATTCTATCACTTACATATGTCAGAATTGCAATTTATGATGTTTCAGAAACCATTACAGAATTAATCTAGAGTCAACCTGATTGTTATATTTATTTCACTTCGTATAAAATTATTAAAGATTTACTAGAGAAAGGAAAAGATATATATATAAGATAGTTATAAGGCGATTAGTTGGAGGTCTGTAGCTAGTGGTTCTCTCCAGGGGTTGGTACTGGGTCTGATCATGTTCAACATCATCACTGACCTGACTGAATGAATAGAGTTCACCCGCAGCAAGTTTGCAGATACAAAACTGAGAGAAGTGTTTGGCACACCAGTAGCCTGTCCTGCCTTTCAACAAGACTTGGACAGGCTGGAGAATTGGGCCGAGAAGAACTCTATAAGATCCAACTAGGGCAAGTGCAGTGTCCTACACCTGGGGACGAATAACTGCATGCATCAATACATTTCAGGGGTTGACCAGCCGAAAAAGGACTCAACTGAGAAGGACATGGGTGTTTTCCTGGTAGACAACAGATTGCCCATGAGCCAACAGTGTGCCCTTGTGACCAAGAAAGCCAATTGCATCTAGGGGTACATTAAAAAAGATGGTGGCCAGTAGGTCGAGGGAGGTGATAATCCCTGGTGAGATCATACCTGGAGTAGTGTGTTGAGTTCTGGCCTCCCCAGTTCAAGAAAGGAATGAATGAGAGATAGAAGATTTTCAGCCTGGAAAAGAGAAACCTCAGGCAGGATCTTAACAATGATTATAAATATCTGAAGGATGGGAATAAATGAATGGAACTGGGCATTTTTAGTGTTGCCCACTGACAGGTGTTAATGGGCACAAATTGGAACAAGGAAGAACTATTGAGGATGACAGAATGCTGGAACAAGGTGCCCAGAGAGATGATGGATTTTTCCTGGAAGATACTCAAAAGCTGCCTGAATGCTTTCCTCTGCGACCTACTTTAGGGAAACTGCTTCAGAATGGGTATTGGACTTGACTCTATAATTCTGTGTTAGATTGCTCAACTGTACCACTTTATTTCCTACATTTTACCACAACTTATGGGAATTTTAGGGTCTTTTTTACTAGAAAATTTGTTTTCTTAGGAAAGTAAATGAAACAATTTATTTTTTAATTCAGATCAAACTATCCTGTTTTGTTTCTTTATGTATTTATGTATTGGTTTGGCAGCCACAATGGGGTGACTGACTTTACTAGTTGTCATCAGAGTGATCAGTATTCCATAGTCATCAACGACTCAGTGGTGTCATATATTTAATAATAATAATAATAATAATAATAATAATAATAAAAGACCTATTTACCTATTTATTCCTCTATAAAGCTATTTCAGAATTATAACTGATTTGTTTAAATGCTGTCTATAGCACCTGGTGTAGCTGGACTATGACAGAACTAGAAATGTTTTAGAAAAATGTTCATCATAGTGATTTTCCTCTATAGACAAGATTGAGTTAATAATATTTGCCAGATGTTAAAAATATGTAAAATTTTAATACAATGATAAATGCAATTTTAAAAAGAGGAAATTCAGTGAAATGACTTTTATCTGTATGTATCAGTGCCTAGTTAATAATATAAATGCGCACTTGTCTCTGTAGACATGAGACAAACTTTTGATTCACTTTCTAAACTAATACTTTAATAAGTGAGTTGTTTGATGTTTTCCCTGATGTCATTTGGCACTGATAATATCAATCTCTTTCTGAAACTCTTTCTTCTCTCCAGCAATGACAATGCAGTTCATAAGCCATCGGTTCCCTGATTATCACGATCCAACTATCGGTAAGTAAAGATTTTTGTCTTCATCCCTTCCCATCTCTGCACTGACTTGAGATTTCCACACTATGAGAAGCTAATCTTAAGTAGTACCCATAGAGAAAAATATTTGTAAACTTTAGATAAAAGTTTTTTTTTTTTTTTTTTTTAATGACAATTACATCGTGTTGAAGTAATACCATAGTCATCTCTTGAAATATTTATGTGGTTTCATGCTCTATAATTAGCTATGTCAGAATTGCAGAATACAAACTAAAAATCTGACAAAACAGAAAACAATCTTTTGATGTATGATATCTAAATAACGGCAAAAATCCAATCTGGAATGTGTTTTAAAAATTTGTTATTGATTTTGTTATTTTAGTGTCATCCAATTTTAAACTATTAATTGACATTATCTTGGAATACAGAGTAATAATTGAATTTGATATACTAAAATCATTCTTGGAAATCCCATATTCTACTGACTCTATTGGCTTTACTGACATTACAATTTCAGGTAATGATAAATATTTACGTGTATCAGCAACATACTGAAAGTCATCATCTTTATCTGTTAACAATTGCCTAATGGCTAGATTACAATGGGATAATCAGAGATTGAAATAAGATCTGGAATAAATTTTGATTGACTGAAATAAAATTTTTATTTCTACATTAGTGACTGTTGTAGCAAAAATAGGGGAAGATGGCAGAATCTAGGTCTGATTTTGAGAGACAGTAAAACCATTAGTACTTATAAAAATTAGTTCAAAGGGAAAACCCAACATATTAAACTAAAACATGTTTGAGATTTTTGAAAGTTTTGAACTTAGGTCTAACCTTTATAAAATTATTAAATGGCTATATGTAGCAGCTAATGATATAATTTCTCTTATTATTTCTTTAGTAATCCATATTCCTTGGATAATAGCTCCTTATAAACTTCTCATAAACTATTTGAATTAAGGATAAAATGTATAAGGTCTCCAAACCACTACTAAATTTATTAGTAATCATTAAAATATTAAAAATATCAAAAATAAAAACTAGAGCTATCAACTAAAGAAAGCAAAACAACTAGAAAATTACCACATATTCATGTCTTGGAATCAGGGGAGGGAAAATAAATAAATAAATAAATAAATCTAACTGAAAAGAGTAGTAGTAACTAAATCCATTAAGTTATGTACATACACCCAACTTTAATGATACACCTGCCATCTATGTTTGACTACATATTGCATTTGGAATAATCTTAACTTATTGGTCTCTGGACAATATCAAAGTATGAATAATAAATAATCATAAAGAGAAATAAAACTTACGATGCATTCTAAGTACATGCTGCAGGAATACCTAAAGGACCTAATCAAGATGAATGTCTCCTTGACCCAGTACAGTTTCTTCTCTGTGAAATCAACACTCTAAATAGGAAAAGAGAATAGAATTTAAAGAACAGAGAAGCGAAATACTGAATTTAAACTCGTGCAGCTGACTAGAGGCAGACCTGGAAATATGACTTTTGAGATTTATTTGTTCAGCATTTTCAGAGAATGCAGTGAGGATATTCTGAGAAAGATTTATTTTTTTTCATGGTCTAAAACACATGATAAACAACAGAGTGCAATCTTAGAGTAAGTATATATCTTTCCTGTTGGGTAAGTTTGTAGTACAACCACTTAAAATTGTACATAAATACAAAGAAACCCCCAAGTAGGTGGAATTATTTGTTTTTACCTGTAATAACAAATAAAGATACTTAAAAATCTCTGTAACCCCCCCAAAAAAGCATTTATATTCTTTAGAATTTTATTACTACTATTGAGAGCCTGGTCTCAAGTCAGAAAACACATCTCACTCTTTTTTGTGCATCTGTTGGTAAGTTTTCCATCAATTTACTAAAATTTTACAATTACAGATAAATTTCTGGATTTTCAGAAAGAAGAATAATCCAAAATGAGCATATCCAGGGCTAAGGCTGTGTTGATAAAGAAAGTTGCCCGTAGGGAAATGATTCCCTGGAAGTTTTAATGAGAATGAGAGATTTCAAGGAGATGTTTCAAGTGCAGGCAACTTAGAGTGTTCAGGCAGAACGGTGAACTGTCCAACCAGAGTTCAGCTTCTCACAACAGATTATCAGAAAAAAAATAAAATAAAATATAGAACAGGTATGGAATGAATGTTAATTCCAACAAAACAGCAAAACAGGAAATCCAGCATAACATTTAGCCATGTCTGTAACAAATTATCTCTGGAAATAAGCATATTGCCTTTCTTCTATGTCATATATTTTAGACCATTTTTATTTCTCAGCAATTTCTGTGCTATTATGGAACTCGTGTTCTCTCTTGGACTTTTCTGAATGTACTGACTTCTGATTTCACTGTAATTTGAAAATAATGTATTCTACCTACACCTAGTTTTTATCTATCTTTGAGAATTAGAAAGAATGACAGTTTCTGTGAGTACCACTAATGCGGGGATATTCCTTGAAAAATAAAGTTACATAGTGAGTTTAAATGATAATCAATGGACTTCCATTGTCAAGCAACTTACTGATTTTACATGTTGCAGGTAAGCTTTACAATAAAATCCAAAGTTTCTTTTGCTTTAGATGCACAGATAAATCTAACAAATGCCTACATATGTTGTTATCATGTTCTTCAACTAACTTCTCCAGGCTTTATAAATGGTGAGATTATGACAGCAGCAATAGCTGTTCTCATGTATGCAAATTTATTTATGATTTAAATAAATAGTGCTGTCAGAAATTATATTACACCACCTTACATCTGATGGGGCTTTAACTAAAAGCTGTCCTTGTAGAAATGCTGGGGGTGGAAGTTTGTGTCATTGTCTTTGAAATCTGAGAAGACCATCACTTTCAGTTTTATGGGGTAGACTTCATTGACCACAAGGGCTACTAAATCATTATAAACACTGTCCATTTTTAAAATTTTGACTTTTAACACAGAGTATTCTACAAGTAATCCCAAAGACACCTGGAGTGTGTTGAGGATAAAATCTTGATCTATGTATTAGACAAACCATCCAGAAAAAAAGTATTTCTGGACCTGATGCATACCAACACAGAGGAGCTCATTAAAGAGGTTAAGATTGGAGGCACATTGAACTGTAGTGATCACATGCTTGTTGAGTTTGTGATCTTGAGGAAGATGTGCCTGACAAAACCCGAAGCCAGGACTCTGAATTTCAGGACAGTAAAATTTGGGCTCTTTAAAGAATTGCTGGATGAGATTCTCTGAGAAACTGTGCTTATGAACAACAAAGGAGTTGAATGAGTGGAGCAGAGCTGGCAGTGCTATAAGAATATCTTTCTGAGAGTGCAAGAGCTCTCTATCCCCCAGTATAGAAAAACATGGAGAGAAGGAAGGAAACTGGAATTACTGAGCAAGGATCTCCAGTTCAAACGGAGAGATAAGAAATGTACAGGCAATGGAAGCAAGGCCGTGTCACCTGGAAAGAATGCACAGACGTAATCCAGACATACAGAGATGGAATAAGGAGAGTCAAGGCACAGATGGAATTGAACTTGGCAAGGGATGTGAAAAACAACAAGACAGAATTCTACAGGCTGTTTGATCAGAAGAGACAGGTTAAGGAGACTGTCCTCCTGCTGATAAATGAGAATGAAAAACTAGCTACAACAGACATGGAGAAAGTGGAAGTACTCAGCAAGAACTTTGTCTTCGTCTTCACCGGCAGCCAGGCTTCTTGTGTCTCTCACACCCCAAACCTCACAGCCCTGAACTTGTAGGTGAGGCTGTGAGAGCAAAATACTACAGAAAGGAGGAGAACAAGTTCAAGACTGTCTCATGCGACTGAACGTGTACAGGTCTATGGGGCCAAATGATATCTATCCCAAGTTCCTGAGGAGCTGGCGGATGCAGTTGCCAAGCTGCTCTCCATTATATTTGAAAAATTGTAACTAAAAGGTGAAGTTTCTGCTGAATGGAAAATGGAAAACACCAGTCCTGCTCCTAAGAAAGGGAGAAAGAAAGGGAACTATAGGCCTGTAAACTTCAAATCTGTGCCTGGGAAAATCATTGAACAGATTCTTCTGAAAGACATGTTAGGACAAATGAGAGATGAGGAGGTGATCCAAGACAGCCATAGCCTGTCATGGCAGATCGTTTTTGACCAAATGGATGGCCTTTTTTGATAGTGTAATTGCATTGGTGGACAACTGATGGATAACTGATGATGTCTACCTGGGCTTGTGCAGTGTCTTTCAAAGGGTCTCATACCATATCCTTATCTTTATATTGGGAAGATATAGGTTCAAAGCATGGATATTTGGTGGAAAAGGAATTGGTTGGAAAGTCAGCCAGAGAGTTGTGATAAATGGCTCTATGTCTGGGTGAAAGCTGATGATGAGTGGTGTGCATCAAGTGTTGTCTTGGGACCAGTATCTTTACATTCTGAACAATGACATAGGTGATGGGATCAAATGCAACCTCAGCAAGACTGCAGATGACAGCAAGCTGAGTGGTGTAAACAATATAACAGAAGGAAGGGAATCCTTCCAAATGGATCTGAAAAAGCTCAAAATGTGGACATGTGACCTTCAACAAGGCCAAGTGCAAGGTGTTGCACTTAGTTTAGAGAAATCTCAGATATGTATACAGACTGGGAGAAAAACTCCTTGAGAACAGCCTTGCCAAGACCCCTTTTATTTGTGGTCTTGGTAGATGTAAAACTTCATATGAGCCAGCAGTGTACACTTGCCGCCTGAAAGGCCAATTATACCCTGGGCAGCATCAAAAAATAGGTGACAGCAAGGCAAGGGTGGTAATTGTCCCCTCTACTCTTTTCTTGTGAAGCCTCATCTGGAGTAATGTATACAAATCTGGGACACAGTACAAGAAAGGGTTGGAGCTGTTGGAGTGTGTCCAGAGAAGAGACGTGACGATGCTCAGAGGGCTTGAGTACCTCTCCTATGAACACAGGCTGAGGGAGCGGGAGTTCAGTCTGAAAAAGAGAGAACTCCAGGGATATTTCACTGTGGCCTTCCAGTACTCAAAGAGAGCTTATAAACAGGAACTATATAATGCAGGTAAAGAGTGATAGAATACAGGGAGAAAATTGTAAACTTAAAGAAGAGAGATTTAGGTTAGATGCCATGGGAAATTTTCCTCTGAGATAGTGGTGAGGTACTAGAACAGGCTGCCCAGAGAAGGGCATCCCAGAAGAAGGGATGTCCCATCCCTTCAGGTATTCAAGGCTGTGAGGAAGATGTAACTGTGAGCAGACACCAAAGAGATTATCAAACTCCTTGATAGACTCTATCACTGTGAAACCTTGGGAGTCTGGAGTAAGACAGAGAGCAAATGGTATCTGTGTCTAAGGGTAAACAGGAGGTTCTGTTTGTATGCATTGTTAATCTTATCATACTTAAGAAACCTTTCATCCTTTATCACTGTTGTTTGGGAGAAGCTAGGCCAATTAACTGATTAGACAGACAGGAATTTCTGGCTTGTAAGTGAATGGTATATAAGATTTATGTTGAGCATAATAAAGAGAACGATTCTGAGAACTACTCTGATGCTACAAGAAACTGTGAGAGCTCTCTAACTCGACTGCATGCCGGCACAAGGCCAGGCTGAATGGGACGCTAGGTAATCTGATCTAGTGCCTAGTTTAGTGGTTGGCAACCCTGCCCACAGCAGGCGTTTTGAAACTAGATGATGTTTAAGATCCTTCCACTCCAAACCACTGTATGATTCTATAATTCTGTTAATATGATATTTAAAATAGTTTCATCTCTCTCTCCACTTTCTGTTGATTCTGGGGGGATATTTTTACATCAGTGTGAAGAAGATAGGGGACAATAAACTCTACTCAAAGCACATAAGCATAGGATGAATGTAATCTGATATTCTATGTAAGAACAAAACCACAGCAGATTTAATTCATTCACAGAGCCACAAAAACATTTTGTAATTATTAGGAAAAGAATAGCAGAAGCAAATAAACTATAATAGTTTCTGCTAAGCCCTAAGAAAGTGTTGTTTCTATTGCTATGTTTTGTTTTGTTTCTTACAGGGAGAACATATTTTATGTCTTGACCTACAACTGGTTTCATACAATTGACCCATGGTCAATTGACTTATACTGTATGATGTTTAGAAGATTTTCTTTTTGTCCTTATTTAGCTTTTATTTTATATTTCATTTGTAAATTAACATGGCACTAAGTTTTAAGAAAAGTGTAAATAAAAATAGATCAGATGTCTCTGTAGCCTTCTCCAGGCTGAACAACTCCAACTCTCTTAGCCTGTCATCTTAGGGGAATTGTTCCATCCCTTGGATGCACTCACAAATTTTTATGCCAAACACATACACATATTTCAAATACACTGATTTAAAAAATTAAAATAGAAGTAAATAAAAGCAAAGAGAATTGGAAGCATTTACATGTTTTTCTTTCACTTATGTTTATCACATATAGATGCAGTTATATTTTTGAATAATTTACCGGTCACTATGGAAAAATCAACCCTTTTTAAGTTCAAGACTATTTTGAGAGCAAGCATGCTTTTATTTAAGAGATAAAGCTGTTTGTTGTTGTAGTTTTTTTTTTTTCTCAACTGATTGTCTTAGTTTGGAAAAGTTAAGATAATGTCCAATTCAGACTTCAGACACCGAAAGATACAAATAAATTTGCTTACATGTAATTGTACAAATCAAACTGCCAATATTTGTTTAAAATAAAGACTGAACATTGATTGAAAACAAATAATAACAAAAGTGTTATTTTAATGCTTTCACTTTGAGTACAGTTCTATTTCAAGATAAACAGAAATAACAATGCTACTTTAGGATTGGTACAAGCACTGCAATTCTGAATTTTAAGACAGAAATATCATTTTTCTAAGTGAGTGGAGATGGGAAAGAATAAATTCATTAGATAGATAATATTTGGGCAAACTTTCAAAGGATAACACTTTATGAAAATGAAATTATTTCAGCATGCATTTAATATTTAATTGTAGTCAACACTGGGAACAATTTCCAAAAGGCAATGGATGTGATCATTTTCTGGAACAAATGGATTAGAGCAATTTGCACTCTGTACGGTCTTTGGCAATATCACAATGAGTTAATGCAAATAGAGTGGCAGGAAAGGAAGCATGACATAGTGAGGCACACTGGACAGCTTCCAGGATGCTCATTAGCCATGTGACTTATCTTAAAATGAATACATAATGCAAAAGAGATGCAAAAGCATCTTCCTGTTTTGGTGAGATATCACTGCATGAGATTGTGTCAAATGAGCAGTTGAGGGCATTTAAGCTGTGTCAATGCCACTCTTTAATTGAAATGGGCGTGGGATGGGAGACACTTTAATGCACATGAATTTCCATGAGGTTTTCTAACAAAGAAATGCATTCACCAATGCATTAAATATAATGCATTTAAACTCATCTTTAATATGATGATGAAAATGTCTGGGTGAATTTCAGAGAAAAAGAAAAAAAAAAACGTGACTGAAAAACATAATATGTAGCACAGCAAAAATCCCCCCAAAAACTATATATATATAAAGGAATACATCTGTTATCAAAGTATGGTAATGGAAAAAGTAGAAAATAAGAGAACAACATGTCCTATTACAAGAGAAAAACAATTGCAATTCAAATTTATTTTTATGGTACTTATCAGGTTTCTAGATAATTTCTACTGTTATCTTAAACAAGTATATATTTACACTCCAGTCCTAATTTATTTCTCATTCTCATTTTGCCATAGAAGGTAAAATACTTGGATCAGGTTGAGCAAGCTGCAGTTAGATTTGAGCTCTGATTTTTTTTTTTTTCTATTGCAAAATTCATAAATCAATTGCTAAATAGTCACCATAGTCTTTCATTCATCATTTTGCATAGATTTATTATCCATATCTGAGACAGGATAAACAACTCATATAAAATGACCTAGAATTAGTACAATTTGTCTCTACATTTTTCTCTGAGGATATTGAGTGATTGTGTAGACTTATCTAAATTACCTATGTTTGTGTTCTATATTCATCATCATTTAGTATGATAAGTAGAGAATTCTAATGAATACTGTTGTGTGCATTTGAACTGTATTCCTAAGCATAAGTTATATAATTCATTTTTATTTTTCTATCTGTTGGTAATATAGAATTATATAATCATATAACCCTTAGAGTTGGAAAGGACCTTTAAAGGTCATCTAGTCCAACTCCCCTGCAATGAACATGGACATGCACAGCTAGATCAGGTTACCCATGGCCTGATCCAGCCTCACCTTGAAAGTATTCAGGGACAGAGCAACCACCACATCTCTGGCAACCTATTCAGTGCTTCACCACTCTCACTGTAAAAGACTTTTTCCTTATGTCCAACTGAAATCTACCCTCTTTGAGCTTGAAATCATTTCCCCTTGTTCTATCACCACAGACCCAGCTAAAGAGTCTGTCCCCTTCTTTCCTGTAGCGCACCCTTTACATGCTGAAAGGCAACTATCAGGTCACCTCAGAGCCTTCTCCACCTTGAACAACCCCAGCTCCCAGTAGGCCCTTGCAGTAGAGGTGCCCTATCCGTTGGATCATTGTTGTGGCTCGTCTCTGGACATGCTCCAGTCTCTCCTAAGGACTCTTGGGGGTTGTGACACACTGGTACAAGTTGCCCATAGAGACTGCGGATGCCCCATCCCTAGAGGCATTCAAGGCAAGAGTAGATATGGATCTGGGCAGCCAGTCTAGTCACTGGTGACCCTGCCCATGGCAGGGGGGTTGAAATTAGGTGATCTTTGAAATGCTTTTCAACCCAGGCTGTTCTATGACCTTATGATTCTATGATTCTGTGACTCCACATTTGGATGCAGTACTCCAGGTGAGGTCTCACCAACACAAAGTAAAGGGAAAGGATCACCTTAATCTTTTGATGCAGCCCAGGATACGGTTGGCTTTCCGTTGTGCAAGGGCACACTGCTGGTTCATGTCCAACTTACCATTCACCAGTATGCCCAGGACCTTTTTGGCAGGGCTGTGTTCAATCCTTTCATGACTCAGCTTGTATTGGTAGTGGATGTTGCCTCAATACAGGTACGAGATCTTACAATTGGATTTGTTGAACCTCATGAGGTTCTCCTGTGCCAACTGCTCAAACCTGTACAGGTCCCTCTGGATGGAATCCCACCTCTCAAGCATGTTGACTGCACCCTATATCTTGTCATGCATCAACTTGCTGTGTGCACACTGAATCTCACTCTTGGTGTTACTAATGAAGATATTAAAGAGTGTCAGTCCTAGGACTGTCCCGTGGGAGACACCACTCATCTCTGATCTTCGCTTGGACAGGAAGTCATTTACCACCATTCTCTGGATTTGATCCTGCAGACAGCTCTTTGTCTATTAGATGATATCAGTGGCTCTTCCTTTGTCCACTGATGTAGTGACACCACCATAAAAGGTCACTTGGTTGGTCAAGCAAGATTTGCCCTCAGTGAAGCCATATTGGTTCTCCCATATCACTTTCTTGTCTTCCATGTGCCTTACCATAGCTTTCAGGAGGATCTGCTCCATGATCTTTCCTAGCACAGAGTTGAGACTGACAGATTGATAGTTCCTGGGCTAATCCTTTTTACTTTTGTTTAAAATATGTGTGTATCGTATGTCATGTTAACGTGTTAATATTCTCTGTTTAAATAAGAAATATAGATATAAATAAGAAAACAGAACTTATCTTCACTGTGCTGAGATTGAACTCCAGATTCAGATACTTAAATTAGTGTCTACATGTCAGATACGTGTTGAGGTTTTGGATATTTAGGAATGGAGTTATGGATCTTTATTAGCTCCTTTGTTATATATTACAGAGCTACTTGAGATGTCCTACCATGTTCTGTGCAGGTTCAAGTTGCTGTGCTAGACGGCTGTGGGTGTCCATAGGTTTAATATCATTACCATCTGGCCCTATGTAGAAGTGACACGAGACCTATGAGGAACAGAGTCTTTTCAGTCCAGGAACAAAAGCCAGACATGATACCTTAGAGTATATAACATAGAAAGGATCATCTATATTTGGGCAACTGAATAGAGTCTGCACTATCATTAAATGTACAGGGATTTTAGATAACTTGAATGCAGATATATATTTTGTAGCTGTCTAAATGTAGGTATCTGAATCTGATTCATGTTGGTTTCCATAACAGTTTGTAAGAGTTCTACAGAATTCATGCTGATATCTTTCAGACTTTCTGGATAATTGTCCTGCATTTAAGGGATAAAAATGCGGAGTGTTAGAGTGAGCAGAGAAAAAAATAAATAAAATCAAAATTTAGGAGAGAGTAATATTAAAAAAAAAAAAAAGAAGAAGAAGAATGATAGAAGTGCTCCTTTACTTTGGATTTCAGTGATGAAATAGAATACCTTTCACCATGAAGGGAAATAGAAATTCCTTGGAGTTGTGTAGTTTGGAGGCTGGAAAATTGTAGCAGATCCTCCTCTGTAATGAAAATAACTCAATTAAATTCTTTTAAAAATGGAAAAAAATCAAAGAAACAGCAACAACAAAATTAATAAAAGATCTCCATCCTATACTCTTACTTTTTTGGGGGAAATAATATTTTAAAATATGGTTGTTATCCCTCTGAAGAATAGAGTGATTTAGTTTGATTATCTCTCAACATTTCAGTCCCAGTTCCATCCTCTAACTTGGATGCATTCTCAGTTCAAATTGAACTTTGCTTCTTCATCCTTTTCTTCCACTGAAAATTGTGGTGTCTTTCTCACTGAGGAAACAAGTTGGCACTGTTCTAAATATGTTGGGTGCTGAGAAACATGATCATTAGTTCTGCTGTTAAACTTTCCTTTTTGGAACTCTGTCTTAATAAGACAATTATTCAGTTCTAAACAGGTTTCATGCAAGATTTAACCAAAACAACCAATTAAATTCTCAGTCCATACCCAAAATTAATATTTTGGACACACACAATGTCATCTGCTTCTTTGTCAAATTCATATTTTCTTGGAAATATAATGCATCATGAAATTATTTGAGGTATTTACTCCAGGTGACAGCTCACTGTCATTTACTATTTTCAGATACTCAGAAAATAGTGCTTAATTTTATAATTTTCTTTTGTGATATAAACAGTAAAAGACAGGCACATGCAGACTGTCTTTCTAAAGTGACAGTGTTTCAGAAAGCTTTTTCCACATTTGTCATTTTTCCCCTATCATTTTACCAGACACTTTCTCAGAGGCTGGAAGGTTAATCAGAATACCTTCACTAACATTTAGGTCAGTAATCTTGTCTTGGAAATGCAGTTGTCTGTCTGTGTCCATCACTCATGCTTTTAGAAAACACAACATAGCACCTCTGTTAGTAGATTCACTTCCACCATGGATAAACAAGGCAGTAGTTGCAGTTAGATTGTCTGCAGTGCCCTTTGAGATCTCAGGGAAGGAAATACAGTATAGAGGAGACACAGTTAGTGCTATGGAGCTAAGAAAGTGCTTCTTTACCCTGAAGCATGGACAAGGAATGGTGCACCAACTGCCTTACTCTACAAACAAACTCTGGAGGCTTCGCAACTATCTTCTGAGATATGAGACAAACCTGACAGATGGTGTGGGAAAGAAGGAAGTCGCATTCCTCTCTTCATGTCCTTCATGTCATGTTCCTCTTTCAGCCTTCTTGACTCTCTGCCACTCGTTGTACAACACTGCAGATTGATTCAGAGCTAGTTCAGTAGAACAGTAGAGTAGAGAGTGATAACAATGTCCCTCACCCTTCTGGTCACCCCTCTTCTGATGCAGCCCAGGATACCATTGACTTTTCAGGCTGCAAGTGCACACTGCTTGCTCAGTTTTTCATCTACCAGGACCCCTAGACACTTCTTGGCAGAGCTACTCTCATCAATTTCTTCTCTCAGTCTGCATACATACCTGGAATTACCCTGACACGATTGCAAAATCTTGTAGAATGCTTTGTTGAATCTCATTTAGTTCACATGGGATTACATTGAAATTATCCAAGTCCCCTTCAATCCTTTCCTTCTGCCATATGAACTGCATGACTCAGTGATCTTGCTATTCCATCATCTGTGTCACTGATCTAGATGTTAAGAAGTACTGGTCCCAAGACAGACCCCTTGGGTACATCACTTGTCACTGGCCTCCACTTGGATATAGAGCCTTTCTGCAGAGAAGGGCAATAGGATGGTCATGAAGGCCAATGGTATACCAGAATACATTAAAAAGAATGTGGGCAACAGGTCAAGGGAGGTGATCCTCCCCTTCTACTTTGCCCTTATGAGGTCACATCTGCAGTACTGTGGCAGAGAACTGCCAGAAAGTCCAGCAGAGGGCTACAAAGATGATTTATGGCCTGAAGCATCTCCCTTATGAGGAAAGGCTGAGAAACCTGGGACTATTCAGCCTGAAGAAGACAGGGCTCTGAGGGGGACTTAACAATGCCTATAAATATCTAATAGGTGGGAGTCAAATGAATGGAGACAGGCTCTTTCGAGTTGTGTCCAGCAACAGGAGAAGGGGTAATGGGTACAGACTGGAACACAAGAAGTTCCATAAGAACATGAGGAAGATCATCTTTACTTTGAGGGTAACAGTAATGGAACTAGCTGCCAGGTTTCCAGTAATGGAAACCTCTGCCCAAGGTTGTGGAGTCTCAGACTCTGAAGATATTCAAGACCTGCCTGGATACTGTCTTATGTAACCTTCTCTAGAGAACCTACTTTAGGACTAGATGATCCCCAAAAGTCTCCTTCGACCTCTATGATTCTGTGATTTCCTTTCTCTTCTGACTCATAAAGAAAGCAAATGGATGAACAACTCTATTTATTTCCCAGACATGTCTGTCAAACATCTGTTTACTGTGTCTAGAATAGGACAGGTAAGTGTTTCTCCTATGTAGTGCTATGCTTCGTGGTCATAGGCATGAAAACGCGACTACTCTTTAATTGACAATTATTCATGCTTACCATCTATCCTTCATTAACACTCTTTTTTCATAGAATTAAGATATAGTCCTGCCTGGACCATCTGTTCTTCCCCACTGAGAAAAGCATCAATGGAAGATCAAAACATAGTTTATAACCATTCTATTCCTCCTAGACACTTGCTAGTTTAATTGTGTACCCGTTAAACAGAGAGAAGAAAAATAATCAATCACTCTGCATAATAGCATGCCCTTCTAATTGCTATTTCCAAGCACTGGATAGCTAGAGTAAATTTTAAGAAGAAAAAAAATACCCTTTCCTTCTAAATGTGACAATATCAGAGCATTTCGGACGTTTATTCTGCAATGATAGAAAAAAAATAACTTGATAATAAATATCATACCCAGAGGCTAGAAAAAAAATCAGTCAAGCATAAAATGATTTTTAAATAAGCAAATATTTATTTAAATATTTAAAATATTTTATGCTAGGCTGCTCTACATAAAAAAATAAGCTTTTAGTTTTGTTTTTCATATCAGCTTCATACAGGCTACAGACCTTGTATCTCAGGAACTAGTATGAATGATTTGATACATTCCAACAATCCTTCCCTCATCCTGCTTTTCTTCATCAGATTTCTGATAAGCTGGAGTATAAAAAGGAGTGGAGCAGTTGTTTTTCTGATCATAGACAAGCTTTTCCTCAGAGGTGAGCTCTTCAAGCCTCCCTTAAGGGTTACAGTGATGCACCAAACATTGACCTGTCACAGAATTGGGACAGCAGTTCCCCATTGGGTTCTGAGTTATTATAGGGCTTTTAACAACATTTTGTATACACACTTTCATTGAACCACTCATGTAATCAGGAGTTCTCAGTTTATAGACTCTGATCAACCATAAGTGTGAGCAATGTATCCATTTGGATGCTGACTTGAACAAAAAAGAGTTTGTAAGTTTATTCAGAACTATAACCCACAGTGAACTCACAGGTAGTTTTTGGCCTTTAACTCAAAACAGAAATATACAGGAGTTCTAGAGCATGATTCATCTCACTCTAATGTTTACATTTCAGGTTGATCAGATGAATAGTGTTCTCAAATGTTAAATACTACAGTGAAATCTCAGGATCTTAGAGCTATGTCAGGGCAGCATGTCTTTTATCTTAGTCATAATTACATAGGAGTTGAGAAGATTCAGAGGTCCTGGAAACTACGTGACTGAAGCTAGAGTGAACATTGAAGTCATTCTGAGGCTTAATCTCAGAGACAAATAACTGTGACTGGGACCAAGAACTTGGAAGTCAAATTGAGACTTGTACTACCTTAGATAGGATTATCACATGTAAAACTTGCTTTCCTGTTTCCTGTATACCATGTTATGTAAAAAATATCTCTTAAATGATTTTTTTAAATTGGAAAAAAAACTTAAGTTGTGGTTGGCTGGAGGTGGGTGATTCATCTCACTAAATTCTAAATTTTTCATTACAAGAAAAATGTCTCTGTTAACCTTTCTTTCATGGAAGCCAGCAGCCATCTACACCTTACTAAATCCAAGACACCATCCATGCTAATAGCCATGCAGATATAGTCACCTTCTTAATTACTCCACTTGAAATTACAAGAAGTGAATTCATAGCTGCCAGATCCTCCCACTCAGTAGCACAATCATGGACTTGAAAGAGTAGTGAAATTGCTACCTGCTGTTCTTATTTCCCAAGATGAGGGTACTTGGACTCCTGTTAATTATCATGTTTTGATTAAAGAAGAGTACTTTGTTCACTTTGTTCCTGTATACCTTTGAAGTAAACGACATTTTTCTGGAAGCAGAGAAAGTAATGATATTCCTTTATTAAATATTAGTGCGTTATCTACATTGCAAGTGGCTTCTAGTAGTACAGCATGTGCAACCACAAAGCTTTGCTGAAATTATCTTTAATTCTGATTTGAAAAAAAAAAAAAAAAGTATTTTCTCTTCTAGAACTGATTCTAAAAGAAATACTTGTCTCTCAAGTGAGTAATCTTATTCATACAGATGAGATAACCTATAAGAAAAATATAATTCATAATGATGCATATAAATTTAGTCATTTCTCTGCGTACTTGAATATTAAAATCCAGTATGGTTACTTCATTGATAACAGCATTCTTGTCATAACTGATAGTTGCTGCACTGGGTCACATTATTCAAGTAGACTTTGTCAGACCTTAATCCAAACTTCGGCCATAACTAAGTCTCTCTGTGGAAGGAAATCATCATTTGTAAGAGGTGACATATTCCATATACAGGAGAATTCTACATTTCTTTAGATTATTGCTATGTAAGAATACAATCAGATTCTCCATCCGTATGTCAATGAGTTTTGCATTCAACCTTCCTTGTACTTTCCATGACAATATTCAGTTCATTTCAGGAGGACAAGATGAACTAAAAGTTAAGAACTGTTCTGTATTCCAACTTACGTTTGGAAGTTTGTTTTCCAGCTGATAGAATTGAGAAAATGGAGAATTGCATCTTCAAATGAAATTATTGACAGCAGGTGCATATAACAGTAATATTCATTTGAATTTGGCAAGACTATTTGAAAACAATGTTAAATAATGTTTTCTGAAGATATATAGGTCCAAGAGTGTGGTTTAATATCTTATCTGAGAATATGTCTATGGTAATTTGAATACTAAAATAAAAACTGAGAGATAGAAAATGCCATATTTCTCATCATGCAACTGAATATATAATGACGAAAAGTATGAATTTCTTTCATAAAAAGCACTTAACATAACTGATTCCTTTTTGTTTGTTTATTTCAATTTTCTCGAGGTCGTTTTTAAAGTCTTTTTAAAAGAATAAGGGTTAAAACAGAAATTAACTACATTAAATGTTGCATTACATAACTACTTCAGTTTCACAGAAATGTAAAGAAAAGCAGAGCACATATTTACTGAAGAAGGAATTTTCTTTTGTGAGTTTGGAAAGGCAGTGGCCGTCCTTTTTGTGTGCTACAAAATTTCCTCTAGAAATGATGTTGCCTGTTGTAATCATTTATTCTGTTGATACAAAACTGAGCAAAATTTGAAAGATTTGACAAAGCTAAAGAAGTGACAGAATACTATCAAATATGTTTCAACGTTGAAAATAAAGAACAGCAGGACTGGAACAAATAATCTGAAGTATTCTTCACTGTTGGTATAATAGAATTAAGTAACACTAGGAAGAACTAGAAATAGGGTGTTGAAGTTATCACAGTTACTAGTTTGAAGTGGTATGTGAGTGCCCAGTTTTCCTGCTTGCTGTATGTTAAAGAATATTGCTATCTATATGAGTATTTACAGAATATAAGGCAATCAAATCTGTCAGCTCTACACTTCCAAGCCGTTAATTGCTTACTCTGCATGTAGAACTCATAGGAAGGCAACCACAGTGACTTACTGTCACTGACTACAAATTGCCTATATCAATGCTCACCCAAATTAGAGAATACTCCTACTCCAGGAGCACAATTTCACGATGCCGTGGTTTTATGATTTTTGGTTATCAGTATTCCACATAATAACATTATGTAGTGCACAGGAGGTAAAGAGTTAATTCTCCAGGTCCAGGTAATGTCCTGGAAGAGAAGAACTACTACATTCCCCAGAGGACTGTTTGCTGTTCTGTTATCATTCCTGCTCAGAGGGAGAAGATAAAAGGCCTGTGTAGGTCACCTGATGGCCCTTTTTCGATCAGCTAGCTCACCTCTGTTATGGATGCCATCTCATCATAGCATTAGAGTAAGGCCTTCAGCTTTTGGACACTCTCATTTAATTTGATTTACTAGTTTCAATTCTAATTATGTTGTATTATGTTGCATTATAGTGTGTTACCCTGCATTCCAATATCTTATTTAGTAAAATAGTTTGTTTCTCCTCAGATGATTGCTGCTGCATTGTTTTTAGGCCATCTCTCTACCCTTTTTCTCTGTTTCTCTTCTTCCCTTTTTCCATTTTTCTGGGGCACAGATCCATGGGTCCCTCCACCCGACTAGTCACAGAACAGGGCCGAACCAGACTATAAAATGTTGACACATGATAAAGGAAATCATGAGACCAATATATTTTGATGGCCAATTACTGTGACATTAATATTTTTATCTCAAACAAGAAGTTACATGTAGTAGCTGGTACAGTGGTTTAGATCTTTGTTTTTTCACTTTCTTCATATTTGAAAATTCCTTGTTGTAAGTAGAAAGAGAATATAAACAGCAAATGACTAATAATTTTATATTCAGGAGCATCCCTGAATTAAAATGCATATGTAGCAGATAATATAAGCACAACAGAATCTGAGTCCCTGCTATCTCTTTGACATACAAGGAGGACAAGAGGCAGAACTCCAGGTGTGACTGACTGAGCTTGGACTTCCTTTTGTTGGCATCTCTTTAGCCAAATAAAATATACCTTGGCTCATATATATGAGATAATCTTCAGTGTAGTAGACTGCGAAGAAGAGAGAATGTTTATCTGGAAGTCATAGAAGCAGAATTAACAAATGAAAGGAAGAAGCTGCTGACCTACATTTCAGGGATTGGGATTTGTCTGTGATGCAGATAAAAAGCCTATTGCAACATTCCTTTAAACTGTACACCAACCAAATCTATTTGTCATGAAGAAGTTACCTGCTTATAGCAGAAAAAGAGCTTTGATACATTTTTAATGAATCTAGATTCTCCTGTGCTAAAATAACTGAGAGTAATACAAGCCTGCATTAATTATTGTTCTTCTGTCTCCAAAGAGATGTCCTTAAAAAATGAAAGGTGAAAAAAGAGAATACATTCACTTTCTTAAAAAAAAAAAAAAAGGTTTAAACAAGCTTTTATTTCTTGTCTTATAAATAATACTAAAAAGAACAATCAAAAAACTACGAAAACAAGGTAAAGCTGTCCTTTTAGAAAATGCATTTTCTTGATTTAAATCAGATATTCATTAAAGGACAAAATAATTAATAATAACATAATTAAATGTCAATTATAAAATAGGTGGAGCTCAGTTTGATCTTTCTGTATGGGAAAAAAATATTTTAAAAAGAGAGGTTTTGCTATGTATTTTAACTATTCATTTAACAAATTAGTTAACTGTTACTTAAACTACACAATGATGCAGATTTTCTTTTTCCTTTAATATCTTGGAAATGCTTATTCTTACATTCTGTATTTGAATTATTGTATATCATAGCAATAAAAATAGGCTGCATCCTTAATTATTTCTTATAATATCCTATCTATCTGCTGCATTTAATGAAACGAAAATATGAGACCTTTCAATTAGCTTCAAAGGAAGATTTCTACTGAACTTAATACAATAAAATTAGTCTGATTAAGGCCAAGCTAGATGGGGCACCGGGTATCCTAATCTAGCTCTTGACCTAGTGATAGGCAACCGTGCTCACATTGTGGGTCATGGGTCTTGGAACTAGCAGATCTTTGAGATCCCTTTCATTCCATTCTCTGATTCTGTGTTTCCATGTGATTAACTGTCTGATGTTATGATGTTATTATTATTATTTTTTTCTCTCTCTCTCTCTCTCTTTTTTTTTTTTTAACCTTGTTCTACTGCTTTTCTACAACTGCAGTTATTTTTATGTTTAAATAAATTTTAAAAGGATCACTCCTTAGGGCTGTAGGATGTAAAATCCAAATATACATGACCTAATAGCTACCAATTATCTTTAAATGGAATATTGTATAAATTAATTAGATGAAAGAAAATGTAATGTACTCAAAGATTATGAAGAGTGTAAATATACCAGACAGTATTTATAATAATATGAATGTTTTTTCAAAGAGATAAGATTAGACAGCAAATTTACTAATACTCCTCATGAAGGCTTTCCTGCTTTGCTGCCTATGCACTGAGATCGTATGTCAGTGCTTTGTCTTCCCTTCTATTCTTCTCATTCCACATAAAAAGAATGTGCTCCTTTCTGATTTTAGGGTTTCTCAGTTTCCTTATTGCGACCATAATATGTATTACATTGCATACAGGAAAGATACAGCTATAATGTTTAGCATTATAATTACGAATAGAAATATACTGATTGAGTTTAGTATATGGATATCTATGTACTTCTGGATCTGCCTCTGCTCATCAGTTCAGCTGAGTAAAATAAAGACATCTATGAACATCATCCTTTACTCTGATCTCTTTCCATTACCTCCTCAGACAAAATTCCATTTTAAGAATGAACTGTATTTCAGAACTAAATGGTACAGCTCTTCCACTCTTAGCTTTTCTTCCAAGTCCATACAACATAGGATGGGAAGAATGATTTTTGATTTATGAATCATTCTTCTACATCCTATGCTGAAAATAAAGATTATCCTAATAGCCCAGAAGATCAACAAATACACAGGATAAATGGTAAGATCTGCTTTAAATATTATGAACCTGCTAGGCCATGAGCATGTGCTATGATCTGTTATCTGGTATTAGGATATGAACTCACTTCCCTTGATCTTGAGCAAAGACTGCAAGCTAAATTTATGTGAGTTATATATTAATTACATAAAGATGAATGCAATGCAAATGGACACCTGCATAGAAATATAATTTTTTAATATTCTTCATATTATTTATATGTAAAAATCATGTTTGATTGTACACATTTTCATATGCACGTAATTTTCATTTTTAGTTAAAAGTAAAAAAGTAAATTACTGCATGCATCCTCATTGTGCCAAAACAGATTAAATAACCTAAGCTGTCTAATTCAATCTATATGGTTCTTTTTTGATATTAAAGTTCTTATTCAGTAATACCTATAAAGAGATCTATTGACTGAAACACATGCTGGTTGGAGTGCTTTGGCTTTCTCAGTAAGAGAGTACATCATGCATTTAATTAAGCCTCTGGGTCATCATAATATCAGTGGGATGATCAGCAGAATTTGTTTAAAACAATACATGATCCATGTCAGTAATTTGCTGAACTCAAGCCTAAATAGGCAAGAGATTCATGGAAATTACTGTACATGATTATGTCATTAAAGGCAGCCTGTCAGTGCCCATGCAGGAGTGAACCAAGGTAATGACATACACAATGCTTCATATTTTAACTTTTTTTTTTTTCCTTTGTGTAGATACAGACCAGGTTTTTACATACTTTTATAAAGTGTCGTATAATATAAAAATGGCACAAATTTGAATGTCTTGAGAATTCCTGCTACTTTCTGATTAATCCCATTGGGACCCTGGTCTTCAGAGGCCTCTTCAGACGGGGCTTGCAGAATTGAGCCATTGGACTTGGTCAACCATATATTCATATTGATTAATGGCATTTCTCAAATGCATTAAATTCACTTGTCTTGTCTTCACATCTCAGTACGTAGCCAAACCAAAACCACTCAGATTGCTATGCATTATTGCTTAATTAGACAGAATAGATAATTTCTGAGACTCTTTCAAGTACAAACATGGCCTGATTACTGATTACTGATGAGCTGTGTTTAATCTTACGAGGGAAACATAAATATTGAGAGCAGAATGAAATTGAAATGTGAGGAAAATGGTTTCTGCAAATAGTAGGTCTCCTGTTTTGTTTTTCACTTTCCAAATTTATCTTGACAAAAGCATGACCTAAGGGAATGATCCCATAAACATATTTTTACCCTTTCAAGCAATTCTGAATGTTAAGACATTGAGTACAGAATTTATTTTAAAAAAAATTGATTTACATCCTGGTCAGAGATATGCAGTGGTCTAATTAATTGCTCTAGGAAATCTGATCCAGAAGTCCCCATCAGCTATAGGGAGACTTTTTCAGTAATTTAGACAAGTTTTTTTTCTTGAAATTATTTGCTGGAAAGGCTCTGTGGAAAGCTGGTGCCTAGCACCAGAAGAGATACCCTGAATATTGGTGACTCAAGCAACAATGTGGTCTGGACTATGCTTTTAAATCCAGATAAATTTACTGTTACATTATTTTGAAATAGTGCAATAGAAAAGATAAGGGTATTCCCTAATGCTTTTCGCTATTTTAGGATTTTGGAAAAGGTATTAGTTACTGAAAAGAAAGCAAAGTTAGTTCAGACAGGAGAGTTTTTAGAAAGTCTACTCCAGATTAGAAGAGCTACTTTTTTTTTGCTTTTCTCTGAGCCATTCCTATGTGTTGCATTGTGGTTTTTTTCAGAGGATGCCTATAAAACTCAAGTCCGAATTGATGATGAACCAGCCTATTTGGACATTCTAGACACTGCTGGACAGGTGAGTAGTTTTGCAATGTAAACTGCTCTATCAGACAGTTTTCAATATATGAGTCACAGAGTGAGAAACAAGCTCCCTTATTTAAATATAAAGGGAGCAATCACAGAATAACATTGAGGAATTATCAAAGGAGATTATACTGCTTCTGTGATATATTACAATTTCAAAATCTGACAAGAAAAGACAGAAAAATTAAATCATGTAGAAGCTAAAAAGCTTTTTCTTTCTTTTTCTGATGTACACAGAAATATCTATCACAGGAATGAGATGAATAAATGGTACAGTTAATTTGTCTTTTCTACTTTTCATCGATTCTTTTTCTATATACTTCAAGAAATTTCTGATATACTTGTAGATGAAGTACTTTGTTACCATTCTTATTCTTCCCAGATTATGTTTAAACATCAAATGTTCACCTGAAGGGAAAAAAATAAATAAAATAGATACTGCCCAAGTAATGCACAGTATACGTATAGCATGTATATGTGTGTGTGAACATCAATCAAGGAATTACATTTTTCACACATACTAAGGTAAAAGAGGGGTTCCAAGAAATATGTTTTTTTTTTTTTTTTTTTTTTTCTCATCTCAAAACTTTATTATTGTTTTATCAAAATGTTGCAGATGTTTGATCTTTTCCTGAGGTATGTGTTTGGTACTCTTTGAAGGTTTTGCTAGTTTCATGAGCTTTCATAGCATAAGCACATCTTTTACAGGAATAAGTCAGTCAGCAGGAACAGTAAATCCTTAAAAAAGTGATCTAGGAAGCCTGAAAACCTTTATCTTGCCTTCCCAAAAATATCTGAAAGTACCTTAGCTCTTCACTGCAAATAGTAGGAAATGCTGTCTACTGCCAGGAATTAGAACAGCATTAAGTTAAATAAGACTGAAAGTAGTTCAGAAGGATTGTAGTGGGAGTTTTATGTATGAACAAAATATAGGCCAATTTCAAAGTAAACTCACCTGACTTCCAGGGATCAAAAGATGCCACAAATTATTTTTCCTTGATCCCAAACATTACAATCCTAGCAGCTAACCAGTCATTTGCTGCTGAGTCTCCAGTAATAGTATTTGATTTTTGAGAAAAGACAAACTAGATTTCAAGGCAAGTCTCCAAAGCTGTGAATTTAACTGACCTATAATTTATTACTAAAATAGGCTGAAGAACTTTCCCGTGCATTATAATTCTAGCATAGCATTAGAATTTTTTTGAATGGGGAAACACTGGAGCATCATAATTGTTAAGAAAATGTTTGAAAATATCGTACTTTTGATGGGGAAGGGGAAGGAGCATCTTTTCTCATTCAGGAGGTCTGTCCCATGTTACTTTAGTCCTGTTTTGTCATTAGTATGAAATTATTATGGGAATTACATCCCCAGCTGTTTAATATTGTAAAGTTTTATGTGTTAGTTAGTGTTATGTGTTAAAGTTTTATGTCCTGTGTTAGCCTTTAAAATGGTCTGCTATCTATGTCTACATCATTCTACACCTAAATTCACTTTAGTCTGATATTGTAGAGTTAAAATGCTAAAAGCAGATTACTTCCTTACCCAGAGGTGAAGAGGAGTGATGAATTGAATTTATACATACAGCCTTTTTCTAATGGAAAGAAGAGCAAAATAACATACAATTTTTCCTCTTCGTAGATATGTTCCCAGTATTCTGGGAATTTGTTTGTTTTTCTCTCCCCTACAAAGGCAGGCTGAGCTGGGCTCCCTCAGCCTGGAGAAGAGAAGGCAGCAAGGAGATCTCATTGCAGCCTTCTAGTATTTAAAAGGGGATTATAAACAGGAGGGGAAATCAACATTTACTCAGGTAGATAGTGATAGAACAAGGGAGAATTGTTTTAAGCTCAAGGATGGAAGATTTAAATTGGTTGTCATGGATAAGTTGTTCACAGAGATTGTGGTGAGGTGCTGGAACAGTTCTTCCCCGAGAGCCTGCGGAAGCTCCACTCTTGGATGTGCTCAAGAACAGGTTGGATGGGGCCCTGGGCAACCTGGTCTTGTATCAGATCTGGAATTTGGTGACTCTGCCAATGGCAGGGGATTGGAACTTGATAATCCTTTGAGTCCCTTCCAAACCAAGCCATTCTATGATTGTATGATTCCCTCTGGAGACACAGAGAGAATGCTGGAGTTAATCTCTACAAGCCACAGAAGAAGGTGCAGTAGGTAGAGTGCTCCTTGTTCCATGTTCAAAAATCATAGTTTTGTGCAGAGGTGAGCTACCTAATCCCAAATTTGCATCTGTAATGAAAATATTTATATAAAGGGAAGAAACTAGCTTAAATTCAAAGGAAAGAAAGGGTAATAAATGAACCAAGTACGTATAACCTACTCTTATGTTGAGCTAGCAAGTAACTTGTGTAAGACAAGAGGAATAATCAAGTTGATTTTTTTTCCATTTCTTTTTGTTACTATTCAGGAAAAAATAATTCAGATTTATTTCTCTCTGTCCTATGAAAACCAAAGTGTTTTTTCTCTGTTTTTTCTTTTTCTTTTTTTCTTTTTCTTTTTGTTGTTGTTGTTTAAAGTTTTTTTAAATATTTGTGTCAGCTTTCTTTAAAATGAAATAATATACGTCAAAATTTTTTAAATATCCTGAAAGATTTTCTTAGATTTAGGCAAAAAGGAAAAAAAGGTCCCTATAAGCTTCAATTTTTATATACAATCCTTATTTGAGGTTTTTGATCATATAAAAAGTGTGCATCAAAATCTCATTTTTAATTGGCATTGGAGAATGGGGATTTTTTTCAAAAATTATGAATTTTCAAAAGTGCGGTAAAAAAATAGAATTTTAAAATGTAAAAAAATAATGAAAGCGAGACTTTCATTACTGAGAAAGACTGTAGAATTTTATTTATATATTTGTCTGTTTGCTTGTTTGTTTATTACAAATAAAGACACTAATTTCGGCACTAGAGGCAGAGAGCATGTAATGACCAAGTAATGGAGAATGGTGTAGAGATTTTGGTAATTTTAGAGCGTGAAGAATCCTGTGGAAGTAGAACCAGACTTTATAGGTTTATTAGCTGAGGTCACTGTACAGACCGGCATAGGTATTTTACTTCAAGATCCAAGTTGAAGTGATACCAGAAAATCTCTGCTGTGTGTTTCCCTATTTTTTCAGTTCAAACTGTAATCACTGTAGCATATCTCAGTGTTACCTTTGCTAGGAAGCTCTTCCTACTTTTCCAGGCCCTTATTTTTTTAGAAACTATCCACTGTAAGTATTCTGGATTTAGCTGCTTGTTTTTACAGATGGCTTTGAAATGGGTGCCTTTCCATTTCACCTGAATTAATCAAGGCTTATACAAATCTCATTGAAGTCAACAGCGAACATAACCTCTTTTCTCACAGAGGACTTAACGTCACTCTTGCAGAAATTCAAATTGAAACCCTCCTGTATCTTCAGTAAGATAGGGTAGAAATCCAAAGCACCAGCTATACTGATGGTGGCCTGCTCTGATAACATTATGTTGGGCTTCAGGGCTCAGAAAAGATGGTGCTGTAAGTTGTCCAACACATTGTGAATATCTCATTTCTCTCTAGGTGTCCTTGCAATCATAGCTAAATAGCTATGATTACCAGCTTTGAATCATGATCTTAATCACTTTAGAACACTAAGAAGCTAAATCTGTAATTCCTTCCTATTTGAGAAACATAAAAAATTGGAAGAAAGAAAATGACTGACATAAATGTATGAGGATGTTCTAGAGAATATGTTTCAGATAAGGTGCTTCTCCTTTCCTTGTAGTACATTAGCAGTAGCTACAGGTGTACATGTACATGTATATATTCAACAATGACCAAATGTTGTGATTTGTTTATAATTAATATTGTTCTTTTATTGGCAAGTCTAGAGTTAAAAAACTGGGTAAAATCAGATTTTATATCTGAAGCCAGATAAAAATATTGGATATTTTAAATGCCAGATAGAGGTGCTTTGGCAGTGAAAAAAATCTGTACAGTGTTTCAGAAATACATTTCTAGTTCTCAGAATTCTGAAGTTAAGAAACTATCAAAATAAAACGATAAATAGGAATAAACTGTTAGTCTTGCTTACTAAGTTATTGATCATCTTATTTTCATAAACACGCATAGACACCATTAAATATGGTAGATTCACGTTCATGGGACATAGACTGAGGTTCTGTGAATTCTGGGTATATCATTGTTGATTGTTCTATAATGTTCTTCTGAAACCTGTGCTTCCACAGAAGATAAAGAAGCATTTCCTAAGTGCAGTTAGGGCTGGTGTAAGTAGTCATGCTTCACTGAACTCACAACCCCTGCTTCTCACTGCCTGCTACGCCAGCCAGCAGCATTACCTGGCTTTGCTCACAGAAATCAACTTCAGACAGAATAAGGTTAAGTTTACCCCAGAGAACGTTAAGTGCAGATATTTCTAATGTACCTGCACGTAAGCAAATTGTCACAAACAGCACTTCAGAAGTTCCCATTACAAAGGTTGAATAATTGGTGTGTAGCAAGAGGGAAAGTAACTGCAACAAAATATGTTTTTTTATATTTTTTTCTGTGGCACATTTAAATCTAAATGTGATGTGTCCTTAGTCTTACCTTTTCTGTTCAAAAAAAGTATCAGTGATATCTGCAAACACAAGCTATTTTCTATAAAGATAGATTGAACTATTTTATTCAGCCTTGCCCATGGGGCATTTCTTGAGGTTTCTCTTTTTTTATTTTGTGTGTCACAAACCTCTTTTGCTTTTACTGATATTATATTTAGAATGGTGGGAATGCTTTGATTTCCCTTCACATTTGCTATCAGTCTGACAATCCCTATCTGCTGCAATCATGCACAAGAAGCCTCCACAAGGATTTAAAAATACTGTTCACACTTTTTTTTCTTTTTTCTTTTTTTTTTTTACTTTCTTATTCTCTTCTATATTTACATATATGTGTATATATATATATTGCTACTCTTGGAGTCCAGCTTGAGTTTCTCCTCCCAGAACATATGCAGCAGTTGTTCCTTCTGCTGGATTTATACACTGGTGACTGACACAAGAGTACTTATTTTTGCTACAGCTTATCTCCTGCAGGCACATTATCTAGTCTCCATATTCAGACTTCATGCCTAAATTTAAAATTCTCTTCACTGAAAATCAATCTAAGATGATCCTATGTAAACAAACAAACAAACAAACAAACAAACAAAAACTTATTTTCAGTCACAAAACAGAAAAAATGCAGAAAAAATGGCTTTCTGTATCTGACAGTGAGGTGATATAGGTGAAGATTATTGCACCAATTTTTGCTTGTTAAAATGTGAGCTTTTCATGATAAACTCAGTGCACCAGTATATTTCCCAAGTGTGACTCAGAGACTTGAAAAATTGGCCTTAAAATTTGATGGCATGCCATTTCAGGGAGATTTTCCATTGTCTGGAGCTGTGTGCACATGAATTCATTTTCATGCAGACACTTTTCAACCTGACAACAGCAGTGTGCTCTGTAGTGAAATCCATCTCTCAAATTGCTAGCAAATCACAGGACATGTTTATCCTGCCAGGCTCCAAGACTGTGATTTTTACCCCTGCTTCAGGCTTTGAAGAGGAACCATATTAGTCCCAAGAGCCCTTGAGATAAACACACTTTCTCAGACTAAACACAGTAGTCCAATGACTCACTCAAGCTGTTATCTGAGATCCTTCTACTTATTATCTAAACATGCTGCTCTGTAATCCTAAATCAATGGAAGTCAAATTTCAAACTACACCACTGCAGCTTATCTCAAGAATTTTATTTATTTATTTATTCCAGTAGTTATATTTTAATGAGCCTTTCCAGTGGTTTTTTTTTTTTTTTTTTTTTTTTTTTTTTCCTGTGGGGGTTGGAGGGAGGAAGGGGAATAAATTTAGCACACTTTTTTTTTTTTTTTTTTTTTTCTCTAGAAATAGAGTAAGGAAATGAAATCAATTTTATTTTTAACACATAATTGTAGTGAACTAAGTAACAACCATTACCATAGTGTATCAGGTGAAGAACATTAATTTTATTTTCAAGTGTTTTCATTTCACAGTCTGATGATGACACAGTCAGAAAATCAAACCATATCAAATGAAAGCTGGTGGATTTCTTAAGACAAACTGCTTTATATTTTCTAGGGAGAGCTAAAATTTCTCTGATGACCACATCATTTGATTTGGTAATGAACAGACTTTGGAGAAATATTTAGCAAAGATTGAGAGTGAAAAATGTACATTCTAGTACATTGTAGTGGGTAGGCATTTAAGGTGAATATCAAGATTTAATGAGTCGAGCAGTACAAACTTCTTGTCCTTCACTACCATTTCACTTTGAAGTTATAGAAGTTGGTCCATGTTACACGTGAAAGAATACTTTCTATTGTTGTTTTTTCCTTTCCAATAAATTCTTCTTTTTCTTAAAAGACTATCTCTTTGTTCTTTGTTGTTCTTTAACTTGTAACTTCTTTTCTGAAAACTAATAAATAGTAATGAAATTTTATCACGTTAGTGTCATAACTTTTTAATTTTATTTTTTACAAAATGAAAGCATTTACAAAAAGAAAACATGCTTTTACAAACTCCATTAAAAATAGAAAAGTTCTATATTGTTGTTTTCGGATCTTTTCTTGCAGCATTTTCTGATTTTTATTGTATTCTGTTGCCTACATCATGGAAAATAGCACATCCTATATAATTAAACTTCATCCAGGTTATTCACAGAATGTTACACAAATTTGCCCTTTCTTCTAACATTATAGTTTTTCTTACTACTTTTAAATGGCATTGGAATCCTTAAAAAGTTACTTCTCTCAGACTTTGTTTGTATGTGTCCTGATTTCTTTTTATAACTGCAGCTGTCCTAGATAATCTAGTTAGGAATTCCAGAGGTTTGCCTATCAAAAATCATTTGTTCTGAAGTAACTTTACACAGAACACTGATTGCTGTGGACAGAAACCTCTTTTCTGCCTGTACCAATTTTCACAAAATTCACATTAATAATGTATTTTCATTACTGAAACTTTAGCTTGTGTGCTAAGAAAACAAGACTGTGTAACAGCACTACCCAGTGCCATTTGACCTAGAAATAATAAATGATCATGAAAGATGTCTCTTGTAGAACAGGGTATCAAGGCTCTCAGAAACCATGGGATGTCCCAGAGAATCCCAGTTTAACAATGCTCTTCTGTATCTGCTGGATATTCCACCAGTACATTGAATATGCATTAGTAGACCAGATAAGATCAGTTCTTATCTGAATCATACAAGTTCATAAATTATAAACTGCATGTCTGTTCATAACTTTATTTAAAAAAAAAAAAAAAAAAGACAATAGTTTGAATTGATAGAGAATTGGTCCCTCTGAGTTTTCTTACACATTCATATTTTCTGAAAAGAAACACTCCTTCCCCCCTGAAGTCTTTATTCAAATCAAATGTATGAAGTAAGAGTTCTTAGGCACCCAAGGAAGGAACTGACTATTCTCCTTCATGCCCATACAGAAAACAGTGCTTCTCACATCAGATAGATTATCCTTTCTGGACTCTCTTGGTAGAATATTTAAGACTAGTATACTTTGGCACTGCGCCTGGTGAAAAGTGCTTGTGTACACCTTTGCATTGCCTATTAGAAACACTGTCTGTGACTTCCATGTGTCTTTCAAAGAGAGTTCTTTATATGAGAAAAGAGAATAAAAGAAGCACAGTTCTGAGTTTCCTTTCAATATACCTATACTGGAGGCTTCTTTGGGAGCAAGCTTGCATATAATACACAAAATTTCCTCCTTACCGAATCCAAAGTGCATTGCTCTCTGTGCAGTGTCTTAATTTAATGTTTTCCCAGAAGTTGATGGTACAAGCGCTACCTGTCGTCTGGTCACATGCTATCACTGCATTTTCTTCATTAAGTTCCTGCATATGTATGTTTTACCCATTTCTGTCATCCCTAATTAACACATTTCATCTCCAATAGGAACTGAAGTCCTGTCTTAGGACTGGGATAGAATGTGTGGACATGGAGAACTGCAAGTTATGCTCCTTCTATATTATAACTCTATCTCTTCAGGGATGGAATTATAGGGTGAAAGTGGCCTTACCATCATGTGTGACCTTGTTGAAAATAGCTCAAAACATATAACATCTACTATTTCTTTCCCACTTCAGAAACAGTGACTATGCTTAGTCATTGCTATTTTGGCCTTCCAGATCCCACTTCCTCTTTCACAGAACCATTCCATATAGTGTTTCAGGGAATTATGTCTTCAAGATGACATTTACCTTCTAGGTCATGTTTTGATTGGCAGGTGCTAACTGAGAGGCTACAATGACAATTTCATAGTGCCATGTTACGCCACACAGTAAAGACAGTGATGTGGGTACTATACATCTGTTGATGTATGTTCTGTGTGTTCCCAAAGGAATTACTCTTATCTAACTTAAATGATTCACAAAGTAAACTTCTGCATCTGAACTAGTCATTCACATTATTCTTATAGCTGCTGGGAAGACATAGTTGTTTTGATAGCAGAGTTTTGCATGTTCTCAGATAAATGTTTAAAGAAATTTAGGCAGCTCTCTGGCTTTCATTTTTTTTTCATTGACTATGAGCAAAGTTGAGGCAGCTGAACAAGGTACAGACATCTAAATAGTAAATATGTGAAGTATAATGAAATGCTTTTAGTATCCTCATATCTAGGCAATAAAACCTCAGTGCAGGATAGCTTCAGTATGCATACCTTAGAGACATTTTGTAAGCTGCTCACAGTCAAGGTAACACATTCCTTCTCTTTCATTTAAGACTCTGTTCCCACAAGTCCCCAGAAGGTCACAGAAAGCAGTTCTGCATGACTGTGTGGATGCCAATCCAGTGACTATCCCTTTGTGCTTAATGCTACCTAGTCATCTCACTTGCATCAGAAATAATAGTTCAAATACAAAGGAAAAAGAATGCTGGAAGAAATTTGTAAGTTATAGGAACATGACAACTCAAGCCTTTTGAATCACAGTCATACTAAACTTAATATTGTAAATAATACAAAATGAGTGCAGCTATGCCATAACTATTTCGCATTCTTATTTGTGATGATGTATGCTGTCTCTGGAAGTGCATTTCTCAAGTAAATACAGAGCTAGGTTTCAGTGGCAGAATGAACCCATAATTGTTTAAGTACTACAAAAATCTAAAAAAAACTACCTGGAAGCTCGTTTTCTTATTTTCTTCACATCTTCAGATTCTTAATTCAGGATTATCTCAAGTAATCAGCAGGCTATAGGGCAAGGGATAGAAATATCATTTCCTTTAAATTTTTAAGGGAAATAATCTTGTTATGGAAGTTGTTGTGAGTGAAGATATATGCAAGCCAGAGTATAATTTACAATCATTTAATGGAGTGATGGGATATCTGATTCTGTCACCTCCTGCTTCACTTCTGTAGGCTGCAAAAGACTCCATGGGGGAGATGGCAACTCTATGGTCACTATTTAGGCTGACAGGTCTTTGCTTGTATCCCTGTTCAATACTTGACTGAAGCTGCAATCATTACCTCTTTGCTAGCGGGCTTTTTTTTTTTTTTTCTTTTTTTTTTTCTTAGTGTGTATGTTTTGTTTTCTTTGTTTTGTTTTTTTAATCGTTGTTTACTAAAATGTAATTACTGTGCTATTAATTCTTTTGCTTTACTATTTTTTATGTTTTTGTGATAAAAGGTAAAAATTGCCTCTACTCTTTCTTGTATACCAATGAAGGAAGAGGGAAAAGTCTTATAAACCAAATACAGCTGGTGGTTTTAGAGATAGTTAACAGTGAAGATTGCTTCTGTGCATGCTTTTAAGAGAAAATTACTAAGATGTATATTCTTAAGAGAAGCCATTAGCATTAAGATGAAAGAAGCTCTTTGATTTAGGGAGTGTAGCACTGAAATATTTTTGCTGGCATTGTCAAGAAGTGATATGGTGATTTTATTCATATTTTGGGTTGAATGAAAAAATAGGTAACATCTCTGAGGTAATAGACTTTGCTTTTATTATTGTCTTTAGAAGATTAAGATTAATAAATTTAGTCAAAGTAAGTTGCAGAAAACTGCACGTGAGAGGGCAGTTAGAATGGGAACATCAGTTCAAAGAAGCTACTTCTGGAAGAAGGGCCTGAGTGCCATCACTGATTATTTAGTAATTCCTCAGTATGAAAAACTGAGTGAAAATATGGTGCTTTGTATAAAAGCCCTGAGTTATCTTATCAGGGTGTTATTCTCATTTTTATTTCTATTATTGATTTATTTATTTATTTTATTCCTTTTTTTCCACCTTGCTGGCATGATTCATTCTTACTTTGTAAATCAACTATGGTGCAGAACAATAATGAATACAAAAGAGTACATGACTATTAAATGTTCTCCTGTTAGCTAGTGAGCAATGTACTAGTGACAAATCAATGACAGAAGCCCTCTAATGTCCCCTCTAGGGACATCCCTACCTGTGTTTCAATAGACAATCCTGCAGAAAACGTAAATATAAGCAATACCAAATACAATGGGAATAAGTATTAAAACTAGAAATAGAACACAAATCTTTATGTTCCCATGTAGGAAAGGACGTGAATTCACAAGTGATAAAATCAAGTTGTCCCACAATATTTTAATGAAGTCCATAATGAAACTGACTTCTCATACTGTTTATTTGCAAAAGAAGTAAAAATTTAGACATATCAGCTTGCACTTTCAGATTCACCTGAAAGAAAAAGAGACTAATGTCTGTATGAATACACCTCATATAGCAACTCAGGTTAAGAAATCCGAATTTAGAAATTCTCCAGAATAAATAAATAAGTAAATAAATAAATAAATGTAAGTCTCTGTGCTGCAAATTCAGTGAGTCTAGTCTTGTTTTTCAACTTGCCAGCTGTGTGTTACGCTGACTTACTCAGTTTGAACTATTTTCTTGCCCATAAACAAGGTCTTGAGTTGCTCCCTGTCATTCATTCCATCTAAATGAGCTTATCTCTTCAGTTTCTAGAGTGCATACTGACTCTCAGAAAACCCTCAGAAATGTCAGCAAAGAAATAATATAATGACTTGTTTGCAAAACCTGAAAATCATCCCTGTATCTTCCTGCAAAGATCACCTATCTTCTGAGGAAACAGGAAGAATATTCCTCTTGTTTATCTCTCTAAGCAAATTAATTAAGTTAAACAAGAGGAGAAGTGACTAGATAAGTAGGCACCAGCATCAATGAGGTTGATGTTGCTGCTGGTTGTCTTTTATATTATGCATTAATTTCAGTACCTACTTCAGCATTTTACTTGATTGTTGCCAGAATTACAGAATCACAGAATCACAGAATTGTAGGGGTTGGAAGGGACCTCTAGAGATCAGCGAGACCAACCCCCTGCCAAAGCAGGTTCCCTACACCAGGTCGCACAGGTAGGCGTCCAGGCGAGACTTGAATATCTCCAGAGAAGGAGACTCCACAACCTCCCTGGGCAGCCTGTTCCAGTGCTCCGTCACCCTCACCATGAAGAAGTTCTTACGCACATTCGTGCGAAACTTCCTGTGCTGCAGCTTATGTCCGTTTCCCCTCGTCCTGTCTCCACGTACCACTGAAAAGAGACTGGCCTCACCGCTATGGCCGCCACACCTCAGATATTTATAAACCTGGATCAGGTCCCCTCTCAGTCGTCTTTTCTCAAGGCTGAACAGACCCAGTTCACTTAGCCTTTCTTCATAGGGGAGATGCTCCAGGCCCTTCCCCATCTTTGTGGCCCTCCGCTGGACTCTTTCCAAGAGATCCCTGTCTTTTTTGTACTGGGGAGCCCAAAACTGGACACAGTACTCCAGATGAGGCCTTACCAGGGCACAGTAGAGGGGGAGGATCACCTCCCTCGACCTGCTGGACACGCTCTTCTTAATGCACCCCAGAATGCCATTGGCCTTTTTGGCCACGACGGCACACTGCTGGCTCATGGCCAACCTGTCGTCCACCAGGATGCTCAGGTCCCTCTCTGCAGAGCTCCTCTCCAGCAGCTCATCCCCCAGCCTGTTTTGGTGCATGCAATTATTCCTTCCTAGGTGTAAGATTCTGCACTTGCTTTTGTTGAACCTCATCCGGTTTCTTACTGCCCAGCTCTCCAGCCTGTCCCGGTCTCGCTGAATGGCAGCACAGCCTTCAGGCGTGTCAGCCAATCCTCCCAGCTTCGTATCATCAGCAAACTTGCTGAGGGTGGCCACTATCCCCTCAAAAAATTAAGACAAGGTTACTGATTTTGTACAATGTGGAGTTCATAATATTGTCTTCGAAATCTTCCATATTATGTTCAGAAAGACATCAGTGTGCTAGGAACATAAACCACATCTTTATGTTGTTTTCATAGTATATCATTTGTCTGTAATGTGCATTTTGTTGCCAGTAAAAATCAAGGATATTGCTAAGAGAAGCAAGGATTCATTCCTATAATTATATGGCATGAGATACCGAGTGATCATTAATCAAGGGTCTGTTTATAATAGTAACCCACTTCCACTGCAAGCTTATGGTCTATTTCTTGTTTGTACTAATCCCACTTTTGAACTGCCGGGTCACTACTGGAACAAGCAGAAGGGTTGTAAGACAGTGTCTGATATCCAAACAGAACAGTGAAGAGATTGATGTAGAGAATGAATCCTGTTCTCAACTATTTAAGACAGAGATCCTGCATTTTTTTTTTCTTCATCTGAGTCTAAGCTGTTATTGGGCTGGCACGAATGGCTAAGTACCACCTGCTGTACACTTCTTTCCATGTTTCTTCTTTTGCTGTGCCTCTCTCTTGTTGTTGTTTGCAAAGGATGACTGGGAAAAAAAGGGAAACAAAAAGTGAACGTGTGCTGATAAGTCAGTGATTTTTTTTTTCCTGTTTTGTCATCTCTAGTAACCTGTATTGAGTGCATGCTGGAATTGTTCAAGTAAATACAGAATGTCTGAAACTCTGATATCTGTGATAAAAAAAGCATACCTGTCTATTATCTTCTCATGCATCTTGAATGTATTTTATCCCATGCTGAGGGATAGTATTTCCTACTGCTGAGTGCTGTGAAGGGAAAAATCATCTATTTGTGTTAGGCACTAGACGTTACTTACTCCTGACCTTTCAATCTGCACTGGAAATACCAGTCTTGAAGAAACTAACTAGAAATTTCAAAATGAACAAAAAGACAGGTCTCATCATCCAAATGCATGAAGGATGTGATTAAGAGGGAACTGTGGCTGGCAGAGGCTGAGAGAAGTATTTTTGTTTCAGTTAACAATCTACAGTTGAGGTAGTGAGGGAGATAAAAGAGAAACTCACCCATGATCTCTCAGATGATTTTCTGAGGCTGGAATGAAGTACGCATTGGAGTCAATCATCTTTCTTCACTCCTGGCTGTAGCGTCTACCTTTTCAGTAATAGAAACCAGATAAAATAATGCATGTCTATTGTATCTAAATAAGTAGCAATATTAAGATGTAATGTCTGCTCCCAGCTTTCTATTCAGAAACTTTCTCCTTAAAAACTTCTGGAGGCTTCTTGCAGCATGCACTTAACAAACAATTTTCTAAAATTTACTTAGCCTTGTATACATAAATAAAATAAATAAAATTGTTAAAAAACTAAAGTAATTATTACAGTAGATCTCACTGGTGTACTCTTTCTTCAATTTATCATTTTCAAGAAGTAAAAGAAAAGAAATCATAGAATCACAGGATCACAGAAGGATAGGATTTGGAAGGGATCTCTGGAGATCATCTAGTCCAACCTTCCCATTAAAGCAGGTTCCCTAGAGTAGGTTGTAGGGGAGAGTATTCAAGCAGGTTTTGAATATCTCCAGAGAGCAGACTCCACAGCTTTTCTAGACAATTTGTTCCAGTGTTCTATCACCTACAAAGTAAACAATAATTTTCTCATATTCATGTGGAACTTTCTGTATTCCAGTTTGTGCCCATTACCCCTTGTCCTGCTGCTGGGCACCACCAAAAAGATCTTTGCCCAAGGCACTCGATTCCCTCCCATTAGATGTATATAACCATTGATTAGAAACCCTCTCAGTCACTCAGACTCTCAGATCTCTCAGCCTTTCCTCGTAAGAGAGATGTTCCGAGTCTCAATCATCTTTGTGGCCCTCTGCTGGACACTCTAGAAGTTCGCTGTCTTTCTTGAATGGTGGAGTCCAGAACTGGATTCAGTAATCCAGACGTGACCTCACCAGGGCAGAGCAGATGGGGAAGATCGTGCCCCTCAACTTGCTGATCACACTCTTTTGAATGCACCTTACAGTACCTTTGGCCTTCTTAGCCAAAAGGGCACACTTAGGTCCTTCTCAACAGAGGACATTTCATCAGATCAGCCCTTAACCCATACTAACACACACAGTTCTTTTTCCCAGGTGAATGAGCAAACACTTTCCCTTGTTGAACCTCATAATGTTCCTCTCTGCCCAACTATCCAGTCTGTCCACATCTCACTGAATGGTAGCACAGCCTTCTGGTGTGTCAGTTACTTCTCTCAGCTTTATATCATCAGCAAATTTGCCGAGAATTCATTCTGTCCTTTTATTTAGGTCACTGATGAAGATGTTAAACATGGGTCAGAGCCAGTACTGACCCCTGGGGAATACTGTTATCTACAGGCCTCCAACTAGACTCTGCACCTGGGATCACAATCCTCTGAGCTCTGCCAGTCAGCCTGTTATAAATCCACCTCATTTTACACTAATTTTTGCCACACTTCCTTAGATTACCTATGAGAATGTTATAAGAGACAGTGTCAAAAGCCTTGCTGAAGTCAAGTTAGGCAATTTCTATGACATGACATCATAGAAAGTTATCAGATTGGTCAAGTGTGTTTTCACCTTGGTGAGCATATGTTGATTTCTCCTAATAACTTACTTGGAGATGATAATCCAAATAAGCTGTTCCATCATCTTCCCAGCAATGGAGGTAAGGCTGATTGGCCTGTGGTTCCCTGGATCCTCCTTCATGGATATCATCAGTGTTTTTTGCATGTCAGGGATCCCAAAGTGTCGATGGAGCGGAAACTTCTATGTGAAAGGATACATAGAAATATGTAGAAAGGAGTATCTACAAGTATACTACCAACTTAAGGAAGACAAATAAGATTTGGGGCTGCTGCTCAAAAGAGTGAGTACCTACTCATGAAAAACAGAAAAAGACATAACTCACTTGGGACTTTCTGTATCCCTGTCTTTACTAGTGTGCTCATATGACTCACAAAAAAGTTTGAGAAAGAGATATAAATACAACTCACAAAGGAGGGAGATCAGTAAAGTATAAATCAGTCTAGCTGGATATGTGTCATTGATATATCAGAGTAAGTTGCCTCTGAGCACGTTGAGTGAGAGTCCATTCTGTGTTGTTTGAAAAATCTCATGAGATAACCAATAACTGATAAAACGGACATATATATGAATGACATAATCAGAACGTATTCATAACTTTCTTCAACATATGGAATTATCACATCTTATGATGATTATTATAATGTTTTGTTGTTGTGTTGTTTTTGTTTTCTGCTTCCAGTTATAATGGAAAAAGAGAAAAGTTATTCTGCTTTCATTAATATTTTAGAAATTTGTTTTGTTTCTTTCTAAACTTTATTCTTGTTCTTCAGTACAGCATCTTTCACAAGCAGAAAGGTGATTTTGTTTAAAAGGATTTCTTATCACATTTTTCAATTGAGTCTTAGTCATAATACACAAGAAAACATTATAGACTGCCATCAATCTGTAATGTGCTATAAGCATGACAAATCTTCACTTTAATTCTTAGAATTGATTTTTATTTTTATTTTTTTTATTTTGAGGAGGTGTGATTTTCTTCTTTCTTCTACTTGATATTTACTAACTAGGAATTATCTCATATTTTCCTCCTACTGGGTAAAAAATGTATCTAGATCTGTACATGAATATTTTTACAAAACCGTTTCTATAGCAGGAACAATTAAAGATATATGTGTACCGGTTGCAAAGTTAATCTGTTGCTTGTTTTGTAATAGAACTAGGTGAGATATAAGACCAAAATCAGCCCAGAACTTGTTTGGACTTGTTCATCTGTGTCCCCAGCAAGCTTTGAGACAATGATGTAAAAGAGTAATATCTTACAGCATCTCTAACCCATTCTTGAGTGCCTCCAAAGGTTATGCTTCCACAACTTTGGCCAACATGTTCCAGTGCCTCACTACATTCAAAGTAAATAATTTCTTCCTAACATCTAACCTAAATCTCCCGTTTCAGTTTAAAGCTATTCTCCCTTGGACTATCAATACTAGAGCATGTAAAATGTTGGTCTCCCTTATGCTTTTATGTTCCCTGTAAGTACTGGAAGGCTGCAATGAAGTCTCCCTGAAGCCATCTCTTCCCCAGGATAAACTAGCCCAGATCCCTCAGTCTGTCTTCATAGGAGAGATGAAGCATCTTTATGAACCTCCTCTGGACCCACTCCATCAGCTCCTTGTCATTCTTCTACTGGGGGCTCCAAGCTTGAACAGAGTACTGCAGATAGGGCTACATGAGGGCAGAGTAAAGGGGGACAGGGAATAGAATGATCATAGATGAGATAATTTAAAGAGAAGAAAATTTGTGGTAATGATGGAGAGATCTTGCTCTTTAAGTAAAATCAGAGAGTGAGTAAGTGAGGGGAAATATGTCTGTGTTCAATCATTAGCACTCCCTGTCCACAGCCTGGAGATCTGATACATGCTCTCTGGTTTGGTATTGCGTTATTAATCCATTGGATATCTAATGTGGTTGAAAAGCAAAAACCTGGGGCGAAAACAAAATCTCCTTTTGTCGTCTTACCGCACAAAAAAACAAAATCTGATGTATCCTGTGTTTCTTCCTACTGCTATCCATATACAGTTTGAAGAAGGTGGGATATGGCCTAATTTGCTCTATATTAGAGTTTGACAGTTAACAAAATCTCCTAGGATGTTAGTGTTGATATTTCAGACATTTTGTAATTCTGAGAAAAGCTCAGTAGAATCTTACCCTTAAACTGCCTATTAGTCTGCTGTTTTGGAACTTAGTCTATGAACTTCTTTCTCTAGAAGGTGAAATATTTTCAGTGATATATTAGAATGTCCTTGGGTAAGAGACACATCATGAATAAATGATAATGGTCAACACAAAAGTCTATTCACAGCAAATGTTATTAATCAACGTGAGTGACTACTGAGAGAGATTTAAGACTCAGACTTTTAAAAGACCATAAGGAATCTACTTTCAATTTCCAGCAAAAACTGAGCATATATATTCAACCTAAACTATTTTTAAAATCCTAGCTTAAATTCTCAACAGAGTTAAAAAAAAATACAGGAATAGATATTGCATCTTGCTTCTCATAGCATTGGTCCAATGTTGATATGTGTATGCTTTGCTTTAACAAACCTTCCTGCATCTTAATATCTCTGGAGAGATGATTTTGTTCAGGAGGATTTTGATCCTGGCTGAATGTTACCACAGTATTGGATTATTCTGGGCTGTGATCAAGAAGAACAAAGAAAGTTTAAAAAGAAACTGCCTTAAAGGCATATTTTTGAGCTAGAGTGTCTAGCATCTAAGAAGTAAATCTTGATTTTTCTAGTATGTGGCACTTGTTGAATACACTTTAATATATATATATATTACTGTAGTAATAAATACATTTAAAAATATAGGAAAACACAGGAGAAGGAAACTGGGACAATTTTTCCTCCATTTAAAATTGTTCATTTTGACTTAATGGTATTATCCCATTACCCCAGCTTCCTGGGGAGCACTTGAAAGAGAACTTTTTGCAAATTATATTGTTGTTTTATTAGGCACTGTTTCAAAGCTGGAGGGAGTCAATGAATGTGTTTTTGATATTACTGAGCTTTTGAATTGAGTGCATAATAAAGATACCATCCCTAGATAGTAATATAACCTTCTTTCACACCTGTTAGCATGCACTGAATTGCTAGCCATCTAAGCGTACCAGGAGTGCTGCAGAAAGTTCTATAAATACACACAAGAGTGTTTCCTATAAGCAAGTGCTGGCATAATAATTTGATATTCTTGGAAGACCAAGCTCCAGTGAGAGGAAAAGTTAAAAAAAAGAAAAGAGTGCCAGGAAAATCTTGGTGGTTCATAATCTAGGATGATGATCCAACTTTCACTAAGTGTTTTAAAGCAGTAAAACAATATGAAATTACTGGGGGAAGGAGGATGTTTTCAGCAAGTCTGTTACTTAAAAATGGAGTATTTGGTCTGCCAAATTATTGAACATGTTCTTCCAATTTCATAGGCAGAATTCACAGCCATGAGGGACCAATACATGCGAGGTGGAGAAGGTTTCATTATCTGCTATTCCATCACAGACCGTCAATCTTTTCAAGAAGCGGCTGAGTTTAAGGAACTCATTTATCGTGTTCGGCACACCTATGACATCCCCTTGGTGTTGGTGGGGAACAAAACAGATCTTGAAGAGTTTAGACAGGTAAGCAACTTGTTTTGATTTACCTTGGATACTTCAGGGATTTGTGTAGCAGATGTTGTGCAGTACTGCAGTACTACTCAACAGAAAATGAGGCTTAATCAAAGATCGACACACTAGGATTGGTAACAAATTAAGTGGTTACTGGTACATTTAATTCAAAGGTTATAGATCTTGAAGCATCCTTGGCCAATCACATCCAAATATTCCTCACTTTTTATTGAAAATGAGTCCCTCAATTTTCTTCAGAAGTTCTATATATGTCTAATTTGAAAATAGATTCACTGAAGATCTGGTGGGGGGAGGGGGGAAGGAAGTTTTCTTTGGAAGTTACCAACCGGATTGTTTTCATAAAAGTGCTAGATTTAATTAAAGGGTTGTTCTCAAACAGGCTGAAGCAAAAAACCTAATTAAAATAGCCAAATTCATACAATTATATCTGTGCCTGAAAAGCCAGTGGCTATGTCATCAGAGTTTTCAGATGTAACTGGGACATGTAAGACATGAATTCATTTTAGTTTAGATGATACAGCTATCATCACCCACACCATAGTAAATTTTGTTTCCTTTGAGGTCATTGACCATTGCATTCTCAGAATGAAAAGTAAACTTAGCTCAGTTTATTTCCTTTGCTTCCTCTCATCTTCCTTTATACTATTTGTATTGATGTCTGCATGTGCAGACAGTGTGTTGGAGAGAGATTGTGTTAAAATTGGCTTGGTTGTAACCTGGTATAGGACAAAAATGATCCTTAATTGTAAGCAGAAACTTTGAAAGACAAAAAATTAATAAGATTTCCTGTGTGAAAATGTTAAAAGGCTCTTTATGCATGCTGCAGTTGCTTTTAAATGACCGGATTCTGTGCAGATACTCCTAACAGTTCAATAAAATTGTATTTTTTTCAGTTCATTAGCATCTATGCATTCATGATCCTGTTTTCTCTTATCCACTTGTCATTTTTCCCCCTATTCTCTTTTATTCTCTCTCCTATTAAAGAAAATTCAAAGCAGTATTAAACTCAAAATGAGTTCTGAAATCTGATGAAATATGTTTAATGCTTCACATATGATTGCAGATGGACTTCCTCCCTAAGTCAGATTGTGAGAAAACCTTAATGATGACAGTCCATTTGCAGTTTATAACTCATCTTGAGACCTCAGAAGGAAAACAAAAGCAAAAACAAAAAACAAAACAACAACAACAACAAAAAGCAAACAAACAAAACAACAAAAAGAACCACACAGCAACAATGCAATATGCAATGTGAAGCACAATATGCATAGATCTTGAGGTACTTCATGTACCAGCTGGAAAAAAGATGTGGATTCTATTCTACTGGGAGAAGAAGAAATTGAACCTTATTCTAATAAAAATAACATAGAATTGACTTATATATAAATAAGATTTTCAAGAATGCCATTTTCATTGAGTGATACAAAGACTCTCTTCCAGTTTTGTTTGGTACAACTTCTTTCTCTCATGTTTTACAGAGCACTTATATGTAATTATTATCAGTGCATATGAAGATATGTATCTGATTTATATTAAATATATGTTAACAGACTTCAACAGCTCATTATTTCACAACTCTAACTTGAGGTTGTGCTCTACGTTTAAGTAACACTGAAATAAGCCGTATCTATTCTTACCTTCTGTTTTAAGCAATACCTAAGTATCTTAAGAAGGTAGAATGAGAGGAATCTTTTCAGGGTCATGTACTGCAGTTAAGACTCATTTAATACGGCTTGGGTGCTCACCAGTGGTAGCCAGCTATCTCTGAGCTGGCATGCAGCAATGAGTTGACAAAGTATGGCATTAACGTATCAGTGATCAAAGAGTGAGCTGCACAAGTAATCAATTCGAGCTATTGAGAAATTGTAAATATTAAAATGCAATTACCCAGCCTGGAATTTGACCAGGGCTCTGGAGCTAATATTGTTGTTTTGCTTGATAACATTTTTCTACTATGAAAATCATTAAAGCTGCTGTAATATTATTCATTATATTTGAAAACACAACATTAAGTTCAACATTCCCTGACATCATTTCCATTTAATGACATTTCCACAATAATCAGGCCATAGAAGCTCAGCCAGACAAAGATGTTTGAAATGAGAACCCCTGCACACTATACTTAATGATGTATGCATCTTGCTTCCAATCTATTAACAGGACTATATAAGTATAAGAGTAATTTGAAACTACAATTTAGTATTAGGAGAAACACTACTGAAACCAAGCCAATTTTGAAGTATTTTTATTTTATCATAGCTTTGATGAAATTATTGTTGTCTTAAAGCATACCTGTCACTTCTAATGTCTTAAGAAATGAGTTTGTCTGTGCAACTTCAGAAAAGAAGTTCAGAAGTTTTAATTACATCATCCGAAAGAATAGACACTTCCAATTTTCCCAGAAACAATGTGAGGGAGCAACTTAAAACTAGTGGAAAAGAAATTATATATATAAAGCATATTCACAGAATGACAAAATGGCTGAGATTGGGAGGAACTTCTGTCTGATCCAATTCAAGCAGAGCCACCCAGAGCAAGGTGCCTAGAACCGTGTCAGGACAACCATTAATGATCTCAGTGGTGGAGACCCAGAACCTCTTTGGGCAACTTGAGCCAGTGTTCAGTCACCTGTAAGTGAAAGTGTTTCCTGATATACAGATAGAAACTTCAGCAACATAGTTTGTGCCTACTGCCTCTTGTTTTGACGCAGAGAACCACTGAAAAGAGCTTATCTCCATCCTTGTTGCACCCTCCCTTCAGGTTTTTATAGACACATATGTCTATACATGTTTAGATCTAGATTTCTCTAACTCTCCTCTTCTCTAGGCTGAATGATTCTAGGTCTCTCAGCTTCTTCTCACAGGAGAGGTGCTCCAGTCCCAGCATACTATCATAATATATATCCAGTCTGGTGGTGAGGCTTTCTCCATCCTCTATTCTTTTTCACCATTCATTCTGCAGTTGCATTTGTCCTTTCTGATTTTATTCTGTCTTGAATTTAGAGATCCACTAAGAGAATAAATGGACATGATTTTTTAAGGGGTTCATCAGTGCTCTTCTCTTGGTATTTAGCTATTGCTCTAAGAATTTTTAAGTATTATAGATATATAAACCCATAGATGTTTGATGTAAAAAGTAAATCTCCGAATGTCTGAACAGATATCAATTTGATTTCAGTGTCTTTTAACATTAATTAAATTAATAAATAGAGTCTGTACATGTCTTTTACTGTCATTAGTTTTGAAACACTTAGGACCATCTGATCCAAAGCACCATAGATATTTCCACTTCAGCTATGTTTTCTAACTTTATCCCAGATGACTTATAATGAGGCTTAAAAACTACATAATGGTTAAATGTGTATAAATTAAAACATATTAAACTTAAAAAAAAAATACTTTAATCAGCTGATCATGTTTGAATTCATGCTATGCTAAATCTAAATTTCATCTTTTAAATTAAATATTAAAAAAAAAAAAAACACAGCAAAAACATTGCTAAGAGATTGTCCAAAAAATTGTTCAGAAGGCTCTGCTGCTGGCCTTGAAGTATATTACTTCTGTCAGTTCTATGGGGAAAAGAAAGAGAGAAAGAGAGAAAGAGAGAAAGAAAGAGAAGAAGAAAGAGAGAAAGAAAGAAAGAAAGAAGAGAAAGAAAGAAAGAAAGAAAGAAAAGAAAGAAAGAAAGAAAGAAAGAAAGAAAGAAAGAAAGAAAGAAAGAAAGAAAGAAAAGAAAGAAAGAAAGAAAGAAAAAGAAAGAAAGAAAGAAAGAAAGAAAGAAAGAAAAGAAGAGAAGAAAGAAAGAAAGAAAGAAAGAAAGAAGAGAGAAGGAAGGAGAGGAAGGAAGGAAGGAAGGAAGGAAGGAAGGAAGGAAGGAAGGAAGGAAGGAAGGAAGGAAGGAAGGAAGGAAGGAAGGAAGAAAAATCTATAAGATCTTTTGAACAGTGGGCTGGTTTTTAGTTAAAAAGAACAGATATTTTCTAGCAATATTTTCAAACTTTTAATGTGGATGTGAGAACTACTTTGGGAACTCTACCTATGTGGAAGCAGCATAGCCTTCATGGAAAAGGTTGGGTTTTTTTTGCAACCTCAGAGGAATAAACTGCAAGCTCACTCAAGTCCATAGATAACATGTTGATGGCCCTTGAGTCTAAGGTCATAAGGTCAGCTCACACTTCTTTCAGATCTTGGCCTCTCTGGGAAATCTGTCATCCAGCTGTTAGTTTTGCCAGTACAATCTTGATCCTGACAAGAATTATGCACTTGTTTACCATTCCACACATGAGCTATCTTATTGGGTTCAAGCACCAAACACAAGCCAAAGCAAGACTTTTGAAAGCATTTCCTTTTTTTCTCCCCCCCCAAGGCATCTCTCCTGAAGAAAGAAATAAAAAAAATTGATACAAAATCTGTTTTTAACATGCAACATTCTACATGGAATGCTTATTAATTACAAATACTGCTCACTTAAAATTCATTTTATCTTCTAAGTTTTTATTATTCCTTAATGTAATTCTCCAGTCAGGATTCATATGTTACCCTGACCTGAAACAGCTGCCTGCAAAACATTTCCACTTAGATGAGACTTTTCTGTGAAAATTGTTCAAGAGGAATTGACTGGTCATCACATATTGTGAACATCAACTTCTAGATTTATTTATTTATTTATTTATTGAATGAATAACTCTTCAGTATATTTCAAATATTGCCCGGATTTACATACTGGTGACTGGCTGAGACACTGCAAATAGTTATGTCTTCCCTCCCCTTCCCTCTGCTCCCCTCCCCTCCCCTCCCTTCCCCTTTTCTTTTTTCCTTTTGTTTTCATTTTCCAGTTCATAACAATGAAATACTGTTTACTCAATGTTTTCTTTTTCATAAAAGGCATTTGGCACTCTGAATTTCTTAAAGTAATGTATTAGTATCATTAGTATCCCAATTAAGTTTTTTGTTTCAGGATTAAAACCAATTGTAAATTTGCAAATGCCCTGTATTATGACTAGTTCCATTTATTCTTAGTGATATTTGGATGGAAGAACTGTCTGATAAACATTCTTATTTCTCGTTTACTCAACTAGTGCACTACACAAAAACTGAAAATTTCCAATGCTTCTACTCGTCTTTTGAAGTGGAAAGTTAAAGATTAAATATTTTCAACAATTTATTAAGACAGTATACATCTGAATTAACGTTAGACATGTTGAAATTGCTAGACTCAATGACTTGGACAGATCTTCCGTAAAATCCATGAAGAGATACAGGAACAATAATGAAATTTAAACATATCATAAAATTAATCTATCCCTGGAGCTGTCTTTCTTTCCATTGACAATAGAAGGAAATATGGACAACTACCTCCCTTGAATTCATATTTGAGTGAGATGAAGCCTTAGAAAATTGCTTTTAATTGTCTCTTCAGTTAAGATTCTAACTTTACTCTTTCTTTGTTTTGGCTGTTGCTGCAAACTAAAAAACAGTGTCTTAAAGTATATTCAACTTGCCTTTGATTTCTTCATGAATAAAACGTAATTAAAACGTAATAAAAAATCATTCTGAAGGTGGTGACACATTCTAAAGATCAGAGTGAGCTGTGATCTCATTATATCTGTCAAAGGTTTGTGGCCCAGTTCGGCCCAGTTCCATGACTAAATGGGGCTGCAGGAAATCTGGGGACTCATGCCCTGAAATTAAGGGGAAGAAGGAAAAGGGAAAGGTAGGCCAATGGGGCTAAAAACAAAACAGTAGCAGTGAGCTAAGGGAGAAAATTGATGTACTAAGTATGATGGCACAGTGCAAGATAATACAGTATAATATAATTGGAATTGAAGCTAATAAATCAAATAAATGAGAGAGAGTATCCAAAACCAAAGGCCTTACTCTAATGCTGAAGGTGAGATGCAAAGGGAGCACACACCACAGAGATGAGCAATAAAAAAAAGGGGTAGATTTGTGATTTGCAAGCAGTTTTGTATTTCCCTTTGAACAGAAAATGGAAACAGAACAGTGAAGTCTTCTGGGAAATGTAATTCTTCTCTTCTATGACAGAAGCAAAGTACTGTTGGAAAACTACCCACCAAGCCCAGTGTAGGACTTGTTTGTAAGGAAGTTTTGAATGCTGTTTGTGGAACAAATCAGACTTTCTCAGAGGAAAACCCATTGAAAAAAATACAGCTTGTAAGGAATTGCACAATGGTATAATTTGTTGGGTGACTAGAGTTTAGGTGGAAGCCTCTACAGATTTCAGTGCTGGAAACAAGATTTGTGAGAAAGCTAATTACCCCTCAAGGACTTCCATAGTTCATTTTTTCAGCCATGGGGAAAGTGATAAGGAAGGAACTGTGTGTAGTCCTCACTCTGATTCCTGTTTTGGTCCAGGGAGAAAGAGCTTGACAACAAAACTAAGTTTTATTATTTTTAAGTTTATTTTCTGCTTTGCCCTGTCTGCATTGCCATTTATAAGCTAGGTGAGCTACGGTTTTTGATACAGACAGGAGAGAGGCATGAACATAACATATCAGGCAGTTCTAATTGGAGCACAGTTCTGCCTCTCCATCGTTCATGCCTGAAGCAATGTGACCTCCCATCTCTCAAGATTTGTCCTCTCATTTTCTCCACAGGGGCACATATACAAGTAAGAGATTGGCATCCAATGGGAAGGCATCTTTTTTTTATGTACGTGATGCTATTTTTACATATGCAAAATCAAGGTTTCAGACTAACTCATATATTATTTACTAAAATTCCATTTCAGGAAGCTATATAAGCATATGTTTAATTAGAGTGAAACTAATGCATGTTCTTCAAGTTAATTTGCTCTTGAGCAAAGTTGCTATTCTGAAATTGAGACAGTAATGAGCAACTTTGTAAAAATGAAATTCCCTTGGCAAAGTAACAGATTAATATCGGAGGCAACCATAACTGAGTGCATTTCTCATGTAAAAATGTGAATTTTTCATAGCAAGGATAGATTCTTGTGTGTTTTTGCAGTAGTAGAACAAATTATTTGAAGAAGAAACTTTGGCAGAATTTAGTTACTGATCATTGTGCTGTCACAACTAATCAAAGCATGATATAGTAATCCATTTATCTTTTTTTTTTTTTTTTAAGATTTTCTTGTATTGTTTGTCTTTCTGCTATTTTATTCTATTCTGTTGTTGACTTGTTTTATATGCATGTTGGCTGTTTTTATTTGTTTATTTATTTATTTTCCAGGAGAAATTAGAAAGTTAAAGAGATATGTTTTTATCCAAGTCAAACAACTTGGATAAGAAGAGTAGCATATTAACTTCACAAATGATGACATTGTTGAAGCTGTCCAGTCATGACAAACAAAAAAAATCTTTAAAGTCAAAAATGTCTTATCCAAACAAATCCACTTAAAAAAATAATAATTATGAAGAGGAAAAAATCTCTGCCCTATATCTATTCCATAAACATTCAACCCCTTTTCAATAGAAAAGACCTCTAAGATCATCCAGTCCAACCATGTATTTATCACCAATATTTCCCACTAAATTGTGTCCCTCAGTACAGTTCTTAAACGACTACAGGGATGTTGATTCCACCACCGAACTGGGCAGCTCGTTCCAGTGCCTGACTGCCCTTTTGGAGAAGTATTTCCTAACATCTAACCTGAATCTCCTCTGGCACAACTTGAGGACATTTCCTCTAGATATACTAAAAGTTATATGGGAGAAGAGACTGACCCCCCAGTTCACCACAATCTCCTTTCAGGTATAGAGAGAGATAAGGTCACCCCTGAACCTCCTTTTTTCCAGCTGAAAATCCCAGATATCTCTGTTGCAACTCATAAGACTTACGGTCCAGACCTCTTACCAGCATCATCACCCCATTCCTAACAGGCTCCAGCCCTTGATGTCTTTCTTGTAGTTCATGACTGAACACAGTACTTGAGTACAGAGGGGATGGATGATATGCTGTATTTATGAAATTAATTGATATGGAGTTCATTTTGGCCTAAAATCTTCCAGAACTGAACAGTTTTATTTCAAAGGGGTTTTTAACACCTCCTGCAAACCCTTTAAATAAATAAATAAATAAATAAATAAATAAATAAATAAATAAATAAATAAAATTGGGGTTTTGTGTGTGCCTACACATTTTAACACTGCAATTTAAACTGACTGCCGATTTTTCTTTTAGTTGTGATACATTACAAATTCTCTTTCATTACTGCTAAAAAAAAAATAAAAGGAATTGTGTTTTTTTCTAAGACTCCATTCAGTTCTACAAGATGACAATTCCTTCAGTTTTTAATGCCAAGGAATTAATGAGATGAGCTAGCTTTTTGTTTTGTTTTGTTTTGTTTTACAATCATGTATCTATAGAAATCCCAAGTTGAATGCGATAGACAAGCATCATCAAATCTAACTCCTCTTTTCACACAAGACCACCTAAAATTCAAGCAATATTTCTGACATTATTATTCAAATTCTCCTTGAACTCCAGCAGCCTGGGGCTGTGCCCACTGGACTGCTAAGCCTGTTCAATGCCCACCACTTTCTTAACTCCCACTTGATGGTCCCCTGGCACAGCTCCATGCTGTTCCCTCAATTCTTGTCACTACTATCACAGAGCAGAGTGCCTGCCTCTCTGCTCCCTATGAAGAGCTGTAGATTGCTACAACATCTCCCTTCTGTCTTTTCTTCTCTAGGCTGAACACACCAAGTGGCTTCAATTCCTCCTCATATATTTTGCTACCTGGATACCATCTTTATAGCCTTCCTTTAGACATCTGTGTTCTTATATTGTGCCCAAACTTGCACCCAGTGCTCTAAGTGAGGCTACACAGTGCACAGCAGAGCAGGGCAATCCTTTCCACTGCCCATCTGGCAGTGCTGGGTCTGACACATTACAGATTACTGTTAGCCCTTTGGGCTGTTTGGACATACTTCTAACACAGATCCAACTTGCTGTCAATCATAACCCCCAGCATCTTTTCCATGGGGTTGCTCCCCACCTTCTTGACCTCCAGTATGTACATATAACCAAGGTTACTTCATCCTAGACTGGGAATGTGGAATTTGTTCTTGTTAAACCTCATGTGATTGGTGATTGCCCAGCCCTCTAATTTGTCAAGATCTCTCTAGAAAGCCTTTATACCCTCAAGGAAGTCAACAGCTCCTTCTAATTTAGTATCATCTCTAAATCTTACTTATACTGCATTTATGTAATATGTCCAGAGAATTGAGAGCTATTAGAGATACTTAGTTCTAACCCACAGAAACTACTGTGACCAAGCAGACCAAGCAATGAAAAGCAATGAAAAGTATAAATAATGTTTCTGGAGAAATCTCTTTCTATTTTAATCCAATTTTCACACCCATTTGAACTAATATTCATGATTTCATTGATGATTTCTGTTGGCTAAAGGAAGACAGGTTATGCCATTAATTTTTATGAAGCTCCCAAGTCCGGAATGGAGAGAGAACGTGAAAATATTAGTTGTGAGCATCTGCAAGGGGGGGGGGGGGGGGGGGGGGGAAAGAAGTGGGAGAATTTTAGAGAATTTTAGACAGATGAGTTTGCAACACTTTGTAATTGGTGAAGCCTAAATATACTTTGGGGGAAAAAAAAATCAACAACAAACAAACAAAAACAAACAAACAAAAAAAAAACAAAAAAACATGGGGCAGGATTTTAGATTTAGGGGTTTTTTTAGATTTAATTTTAGATTTAGGTTGTGGTTGCAAAGAAAATATTTCTTAATCATCTGAATAATTATGGTACAAGATTTTAAAAGTATTTAATGTTACCACACTTCTAAATTATTGTACTAAATATTTCACTTCTGCATATAATGTTATTCCTTTCTAGAGTTTTACACATCATTTGATGAATACAAGTCTGTGAGGAGGAGAAAGTGAAAATTGGAGAGAGCTCACATAGCTCACTAATTACTGCTTTCTCTTTCTGAAAATCATATGTTTCAGTCCTTTGCATTTAATTTGAAATGAATCAGTGCCAGAAGATTGTGTGCAAGGATAATTCCTTGATGAATAATGCCTGTATAACTTACTAGAAATCAAAAGATATCAGTTGTATTTTGTTCCTAAAAGTCTGTGGAAGAGACTGTGAAGCCATGGTTAGGGTGGTAAAAGTGTCACTGTACTCAGTTCTGAAAGTTTTCTCTGTCATTTTCAGTAACTGAAGGGAGCATATAAACAGGAGGGGGAACGGCTGTTTATGAGGGTGGATAGTGATAGCACAAGGGGGAATGATCTTAAACTGAAACAGGGGAGGTTTAGGTTAGATATTAAGAGGAAATTTTTCATACAGAGGGTGGTGATGAACTGGAATAGGTTGCCCAAGGAGGCTGTGGATGCCCCATCCCTGGAGGTATTCAAGGCCAGCCTTGATGTGGCTCTGGGCAGACTGGTCTGATGGTTGGTGACCCTGCAAACAGCAGGGAAGTTGAAACTAGATGATCATTGTGGTTCTTTTCAACCCAGATCATTCTATGATTCTATGAAAACGGAGGTAGTAAGAACAGAATTTCCATTTATGCTTGTGCTCTATATGAGGTACAGCTAGTTTTTCAGAACACGCTTGAGAAACTTCATGTCTTTACTGAAGACAGAAAGGGTGTCTCAATCTCAAACTGGCATCATTTATGTCCTGTGAATTAACCACAAAAAGAAAGAAATATTGCTGTTACTAATTTTAAAATCAAAGAACATAAGAATAGTTTTGTATTTGTCCTGATTGCCTGACATTTTCAATATGAAATAGACAGAATGGAAGAATTTCTTTTTATGGAGCACAAATTAAATAATGATAACATAAAGAGAAGATATTTAATAAAAACTGATCATAATGATCATAATCATAATGATCATGATCATAAAAGTTATCATGAAAAACACCTTAGAATAGTTTTGGTCCTTTTTTTTTTTTTTTTTTTTTTTTTTTTTAATCCTCCCTTCACTCTTGAAGATTAAAATTACACTAAACATATGGAGTAGTATGGACACCATCTTTATTTTTGTAATTAACAAGTTCTTTAACCGTGTAAACAGAATGTCTACTTTTTTTCCTGAAGTGCATTCTAGTAAAGCAAAACAGGGTTGAAATGTTTATTTTCCTTCGAAAAGTAAAAACAGAAAGCTTCATAATATTGAATTGTCTGACACAAAAGAAATGTATGAAATTGTATGAGAACTCTGAGATTTAGACTGAAAGTTAATAATAATAAACATTTTCAAGAGAAATTTACTACTAAACTATTACTGATTAAGCTAGCAAGCTATTTAAGTTGAGGTCCTTAAAGACATTATACATTAAAATATTTTAAGTCTTCTTCTTCAAGATATGATTTAGTTTGACTGATAATTCAGATCATCTTCATTTTTCTATATCAGTAAGAGTATCAGTTACAAGTATATCATCTTTTTTCTCCTTGTTTCTGATTCTCATAGAAGTTCTTTCTGAACTCTGAAAAGAGTCAGTAACGTTCTCCTTTACCTGCCTCTATAGTTTTATCATGATGAATTATATGATAAAATAAAGAGATTTTGTGACATTTGTACTCTGAAAAATCACTGAAAAGACTGAGAATTTTGAAGCGTCCTGGAATGATAGAAATATATGATCCTAAATCTGAAAAACGTGATTATGACATTAATTTTAGTTAATTATTTATATTGGAATAAGAATGATGGTTATAGAAAATCTGTAGTCTGAAGATACAGACGTGCAGAATCAAACTCTATAACCACAAAGTAGTTATAAAGCAGGTATGGTTTATTCAGTGCTGCACAGATACCGGGTGCAAGGGGGATAGATCCTCGTAACTTGCGCACTGTCTGGAAAAATCATGCTACAAATATAGGCTGGACTAATACATAATCAATAGTTTTCCTGGAATTCGGATAGATATTCATCACATCCCCGAGAGTTCATTAGCATGCAGACCCTCCCCTCTTGTGCATGCGTAGTGAGTCGTGGAACGAAGATTTGTCGTCTTCCTCGCAAAGGCTTCTGATCATTTCTGCTGTAAACTTCTGACCTTTTGGGGAGGCATCCCCCCAAACCAGTTTCTTCTTGCTCTGTGGACATCTAATCAACTCCCTGCCAAATGTCCTTGGGCCGTTCTCAAACCCTTATCTTTATGGCCTTCATCCCCCTACTATCCCTGTTACAGTGTCTGCCATCCTTTATTTTCTAACAAGCTCTGCATTCTTACTTCTATAAACTAACTATTCCCCTACACCTCCCTTATTCTCAGTCACTGTGAAGCCTTCTGCCTTTTTACTTTTGGGGCCCGTCTCACCTTTCAGTACTCCTTCTAAAAATTAGAATTAAGACTATGGATTTGAGAGTATCTCTTTCAGGCTATTCAAGTTCAGTACTTGGACAGCTTACTGAAAATCCCAGAAATGAAAGGTTTTAGAACTGAAAATATGTGTGGTAAAAAGCCATCAGGAACAGATGGTATTCACCCAAGAGTTCTAAAAGAATTCAGGTATAAAATTGCTGAACTATTAACTTAAAATGGTGTTGGCACTGGGGAAACATAAGATGATAGCTTGAGAACAGAACAGGGAGCTACAAACCAGTAAATCTGACTTTTGCTGAGCAAATAGTTATCTAGTCTAAGAATGAACAAAAATATCAAGTATATGAATATTTATTTATTTATTTATTTATTTTTAAACAGGAAAAGTCCTGATGTATTTCACAAAATTTTTAGAGTCCTTTGATTAATTTAACACAGAGGAATGCAAATCCAATTGGTGAATTTTCCTAAAATTTTCAAAGACCTTTACATGAACAACAAAAAATTAAAGAAAGGCATAAACATGTTAGCAAGTGTCAAAATAAATAAAAAAAATAAAGAAAGAAAAGCCAGAAAGATTGAACAAAAAGATACGGATTGTTATTGTAACTTCATACAGATATTTTCGAGTTAAATACACCCCTTACCAATTGGATAATAAGGTGAAATGGTATTTATCAATTTACTTATCTATCTCGTGTAGTAAAAAGGGCAGGTGACCATGGTAAGATACAAGATTAATTCTTAATATGCTGCAAGCTGGAAGATAGGGTAAAAGTTGTGCTGAGGAATGAAAAAGAATGAAGAGAAAACCATGGCAACCAAGTATCTGCTGAAAAAAAAAAAGTGATTTCAGCATTACTGTTGAGAGAATTCTGTCAACTGAATGCTGCGCCGAAGTCAAAAAAGCAAAATGGATTATAAGCAAAGGGATAAAAAGCAGAGTAGAACATGTCAGAACAGGCCACATTTAGAATATTGTAACCAGCTCTGAGCTCCCCAATTTAAAAAAGACGGGGATCTCCTAGAAGTGAAGGACCATAAAGATATTAATGGCCTGGAACATCTCCTGTATGAGGAAAGATTGAGTAACTCAGGTCTGTTCAGCCAAGGAAAAAGATGATTGAGAGGCGATCTGATTAATGTTTATAAATATCTGAAGGAAGATGAGAGGAAAATGAATGAGGCCAAGATCTTCTTCGTTGTGTTTAGCAATATGATCAGAAGTAATGGCCTAAAACTTGAACATACAAAGTGCCGTACTAACATGAGGAAGACATTCTTTACAGTAAGGGTGACAGAGCACTTGAACAAATTACCCAGAGAGGTTGTGGAGTCTCCTTCTATGCAGATAATAAAGATCCTGCTGGACACCTCTGCGACCTATTATAGGGTACCTACTTTAGCAGGTCATTGGACACAACAGTCTTTTGAGGTCCCTTCTAACCCCTGCAATTCTGTGATTCTGTAATGATGTTAAGCATTGCTTAAATACCACAAAAATTGGTAGTGTTTTCTTTTCCACATCTATTTCTCTCAGAAGACATATAAGAGTTGAAAGCATAAAAAAGAAACTAGGCAAACATGATCAGATTTGCCAAAAAAACTTGCATATTTAGCTACATGAAATAAAATAAATAATACAAAGTTAATTACGACGTTTCAGTCTGGAAATTGGGAAAATTTTGATGTGGGGATAAAAGCATTCAGGCATAGTAAATAAATAAATATTATTTACTTTTCCTTGCAATACAAGAATTGGGAAGGATTAAATCAAAATCTGATTAAGCAAATTTAGATTAAACAAAACATTTTTCCATGAAACACAAAACTAAACTAGGGAACTCACTGCGATAGGATTTATAAACTTATGTATTTATGTATAAGTAATTTTATCAGCTGTCCAACAATAATGAAATCTCTCTAGCTGAGAAAGAATTCAGACTCCCTAAGAAGATGCACAGAAGCTGAAATATTCTGTATGCTTGATCTATTCTCATGTCCCAACTGTGAGTAAAGTGCTGTCATGAGTATGATAGCACAGAGAACAAGACAGCTGTGGGATGATTTAGCATGGCTGCTCTTCTGCTGTAATATGTATTTAAAAAAAATGAACTTTTTTTTGTGGGGAAAACACACAAAGGTCTCGTGAAAACATTCATTTACATTAATATTTACATTAACATGTATTACACATTAAGACTATTCATAGTGTTAATATAGAATAATAACTGTATTTATATCATGAATATATATTATTATTTAATCATTCTTATTATAATTATTGCTAAAGATGTTTAGCACTTGATTTCCAATGGAATTTTTTCTTGTTTCTTTTTCTGCATTCTGATGTACTACATTTTCCAAGTAAATGATAGCTTAAAGAAAACAGCAGATAAGTGTCTTTCAGTCCGTGCTATAAAGCATTCCAGAAGAATGGCCGTTCATTACAAGAACTTATCCTTTTTTTATGTAATTTTGTTTTCTCTATAATTTCACGTCAAGTCTTCATAGAAGTTATATTTGCTAGTGTAGTTTCCGGAAAGAAAAATAAAATAATAACATGCTGACAGCTAATTTGATTCAAAAAAAGGTTTTCAGAAACCTTTTTAAAGTGTATAGTTGTGGTATCTAATCTAATATGCATATTAAGTATGCACTTAAGGCAGAAGTCACAAGAGAATCGGGAATGGGGTAAGAGAAGGAGGCCACAAATGCTGACTTCTCATCATCAGATCAGAACACCAGATAATGGTGTCCCCCTGGTGTATGATTATATATTTTGTGTCATCTCACAGCAGAAAATAACAAGTAGTAAGGGGTGGAGAAATTCACTGATGCATCTGAAGAGACAAGCTCCAAAGCCTAAGGCTGACATTGCCTTTCAAAACAATTTTGGCTATGAGTGTTTGCAAGCAGATGTCAAGCTGGGGAAAAAACAGATCATCAGTGCTACTAATTTGATGTCTTCAATGCTTTGCTAGCTGGATGATTTCCCATCCTGGATTACTGGACCATTAAACCTTCCTTTTATTACATAGTCATAAACCTGAATGATAGAAAATAAATAATTAAGACTACTCAAATAGAAGGAAAAGGATCTATGTGACCCCTATTTTTAAGATAGCAATGGAAAAAAATCAATCCAAGGGCTAATACAGGAAAACATTAAAAGAGTAGCACAGAACTGAGAAAATTATGGCTATGTGGGGAAAACAGTATGTACATAGGAAGAGCTGTTAGAGTTTCACTGATTGGAGAATTTAAAAAAAAAAAAAAAAAAGTTTAAAGATGGAACCTAAGCACACAAGTGAGAAACACGAATTCTTGTTCAGTCATATGTGGAAGAATAAAAAATAGCAGAAGTTAGAGGAAGTGAATTTTCAGAATCATACTGCATAGCTGGGATCCATTTAGTTGAAAAATTAAAAGATTGGAATGTTTTATTGACTTTTGAGCTGCACTCTTGACTATAGATGCACAATTGTTATTTACCATCTCAAACAATACTAAAAGATTTGATTGTTCAGGAGAAGTCTACCTGAGCTCAATCATTTAAACACAAGGGAAATGTTGAATTATTAAAGACAGACTGCCTTTGATGAAGAAATATTGATATTCTAGAGAAACTTGAGGTTCTCATTCTCTTCTGACTACCTATTTCTTCATTTTCTAACATTTACCATCACGTATACATTTTGTCAGGTAATCTCCAGATATATATTGCAGCATCTATTAGCTTATTTCAATCCAGTACTAACTTCTGAAGTTGTTAGTCATACTAAATAACTGGAGATATTCACAAAATGTGCTGTTTATGTACTATGATCTTCCATATCTCACTATTTTTTTGCTAAAACCTTTCTTGAACTAAAGGCTGGAAATCTGGATTGTGATACATGACTTGGGCCTAAAAATTAAATCTAGTCTTGTAGCCTTGAATTTTAATGGGCTGTGAATTGAATTATTATTTCTATGTCTGTGTACTTATATATAAGATGCTCTTGCATGAAATGTTTTTGTAGTATCTGTAGCTGAATGAAGTTCTGGTTGATAACTGTTCTGAAATGTTGTCCTTTCTTCATATTTCAAAGAGTGAACTGGTTTCCTTTGAATGCACTAATGTAGAATCATAGAATTGCCAAGGTTGGAAAAGATTCTAAGATCATCCTGTCCAACCATCCACCTATCACCAGTATTTCCCACTAAACCTTGTCCCTCAGTACAACATCTAAATGTTTCTTGAACACCTGCAGGGATGGTGACTCCACCACCTCCCTGGGCAGCCTGTTCCAGTGCCTGACCACTCTTTCTGAGAAGAAATTTTTTCCTAATGTCCAACATGAACCTCTGCTGGTGCAATTTGAGGCCAATCTCCCTTTCCCTATCACTGGTTACATGTGAGAAGACAAAACCCACTTTGTTACAACCTCCTTTTAAGCAGCTGTAGAGAATAATAATCTCACATGACCCTCCTGTTCTCCAAACTGAATAATCCCAGTTCTCTCAATTACTCCTCATAACTTGTACTCCAGACCCCTCACCAGTTTTGTTGCCCTTCTCTGGGTATGCTCCAGTGCCTCAATGTCATTCTCATAGTGAGAGGCCCAAAACTGAACACAATACTTGAGCTGTGGCTTCCCCAGAGCTGAGTATAGAGGGATGATCACCTGGCTGCTCCAGCTGACAACACTATTTCTCATACAAGCCAATGTTTTGGATCCTATAACAGATTAACACTTAGTTTCCAAGTTGCATATGTTCTGGAAGAACTCAGACGTACAAGGAAGTTAAACAAAAAACTGTAGATATGCCATTCTTGCAACTCTAGCAAAATGTTTCCTATAAGTAATAAGTATTATTACTCCTGGTTAGACAAGGCTTTCCAGGAGCGTTTTCTGGATTTTGGTTTTTTATTTCATGCCTAAATGATAGGCTGGAAACTATTAAAAGATATCAGTAATAACTAAAACACGTTCATTTAGATTGCTTAATTGGGAGTTTGCTGATTAGCTTCTTCCCAAATACTGTTTTACTTAGCAATGTGAATAGTGTGTTTTTTTCCATGATGGAGCCACAGATCTGGGTTTGTGATCTGCATACTAATATATATTATTGAGATTCAGGAAATAATTGTGTCTAATTCAGTTTAAAAGGTACACTTAAAAAAGCAGCAATAGGTCATTAATATGTAAACTGATAAACTTTGTCTGCAATTTCTTTTATCAGGTTTCTAGTTCTTCCTTTCTTTTTAATTCTTTTTTGTTGAACTTTATTTTGTGTTTGCTTCATAGAACACATCATTAACAGGCAAAGCCTGGAAAAAGAATCATATGATTTCTTTTTAATGGAAAGAAGATTGATTTGTTGTGCTGAAGACAAAATAACATTTTAATGATAATTAGGAATATACAAATAGACTTTAATAAGAAAGATTAATGCACTTTTGATAACCATTATAGCAAGATATTGAGGACAAACTACTAATAAGTTAGCATCACTGATTTTATGAACTAATTTTATGTCAGTTTCTGCTGCCATACAATAAAGTATTGTTGAAAACTGCAGAAGCACATATAATTTCCTACACTAAACTAGTTAGGGACATGCAGTGAAAAATATCTGAACAATTATATAAATTGTTGTTATTCTTGGAAAGCAGAGGCTAACTAAGCATTTAAGTTTTATTGTGATTTTTTATTATTATTATTTCACCTTTAATGGAGGCTATTTTGTGTGTGAACGAACCAGAAGACTGTAGCTAGAAAGAATGTTAACATAATTTTTGTGCACTGCACTAACAAAACAAGTGTAATGAGCCATAGTGGTGTGCAATACCAGGTCAATGTGAGAATTCAGCTGCAAGTAATTATAACACTAAGATTAATTTTATTCTAATTATTCTGTAGCTAATAGTACAGAGACAATTGGTTGAAAACAAAATTATGTGGGCTGTACTCCTTTTGCATAAATGAATATTTGCTGCTGTATTGTAATTGCGCTTTATTTTTCATTAAAATACTATACCTTAAAAAAAAAAAAAAACACCATCACCACCAACAACAAACAGTTCTTGCTTAATTGACATGAAAAATCTTTCTAGGTTTTAAGAAACAATGATGCAAAATCCCTGCACTTATTTTAGGTTTTATGTTGTAGGGTTTAGAACATTTGTATTTCATGCATGTTATAACACAAAAACGTGACAAAAAAAACAACCAGCCAACCAACTAAACAAAACACACACACATATATATATATGTTCTATATATATACATGTTATATATATGTTTTTTGTTTTTATGTATATATACATACATACATATATATAGTATATATATACATATATATATATTCTCATGAAACTAATAATTACCAGAGCAAAGCATTGGATGGCTATAGTTGTACTCTGAGCACAAAATGGATATCAGTCTTGAATGCAAATGTACTTAATTCAAAAGACGTCTTAATGCAACATGGTTCTCAGCTGGGAAGTTCAGAAAGAATTCCCACCAGTGAAAATTGGCAGAAGACTTGGAGTTTATCACATTAGTACATCACCATCACGGTAAACAAGATCAGATGCAAAACCTTACAGGGTAAGATTTTCTTCATCTCATTAACCTGAATTAGCTTCAGTTCAGTTTTGCACATCTCATCTGGTCACCCACTACTTTCTTTTTCAAGAGGAGAAATAGTTGTTTTATCAAATCAGATAATCATCTGTCCTGTTCAATTCTCTTTTCATGGCATGCGTAAATACCAGAAAATGATTGCTTCTTCCTGATCATTATAAAACCTGCATAACTGGTTCACTCTTACAAGCTTTTATACATTTTGCATAATCCATCTACCTGAAAGGAATATCACATGCTTGAAAGGAGGTCTAGAAGCCAGATATCTGGTTCATCACTTTCTTATGTCAAAAGGAGTTAGTTGGAAGCCTCATTCATAATGCTGTTTAGATGGGAAAATCTGGCTTACTTATAGTTTTAGCACCCTACACTTGACATTCAGGCATTGGGTACTTGGGCGGCAAAGTGTAACAAAATTTAGTTCTATTACCAGTTTTTAATGTTTTTTGGAATAGAACAGTCATAGACAATAAAATATCATAGGAATTTAAATAACATATAATTAAACAAGAGTATGGTTTACAAATATATCCTAGGGAATATTTACTGTGGAGAGGGTCTGATATTTGAAAGCATTGTGTACTCTAAGAATCATATATATTTAGTAACCAAATCATTATGACTAAGTGCCCCACAAAAATGATTACTAAAGTGACCATTCTGAAGAGATCTTTTTCCCACTCTCTGTAGAAGCTGATAGAGCTGGTACTTGTAGTTTATTGTTGTTTTGACTGAGTATGTAAATTTGTTTCCTACATAACTTTAATGTTCTTGAGCAGTTTTGATCAACAGTGGAATTTTCAGCAAATTTAGCCCTCTTTCTTGTTGTGATTTATGGTCGAACAAGTTTTCCTTGAGTTAATCTCGTTATTCTCTTTATAGAGACATACAAATCTCTATACAGCTAAGAACACAGTTTATTTTAGAGCATTGTTCATTTTGCTCCAAGACAAAGTACCAGCTCATCATAATTTGCAATTCATGATGCTTAATGGTTTTAAACACTCATGAGTTTCTGACTCTACTCTTTGTTTATTTCCCCATTACCAGCTGAAGGAGCTGGGATTGTTCAGTCTGGAGAAGAGGAGGCTCAGGGGAGACCTTCGTGCTCTCTATAACTACCTGAAGGAAGGTTGTAGTGAGCTGGGGGTCGGCCTGTTCTCTCGTTCAACTAGTGATAGAACAAGAGGGAATGGCTTCAAAGTGCGCCAGGGGAGATTCAGGTTGGACGTTAGGAAATACTACTTTTCTGAAAGAGTGATCAGGCACTGGAATGGGCTGTCCAGGGAGGTGGTGGAGTCACTGACCCTGAAGGCGTTTTGTGTTGAGGGACATGGTTTAATGAGGTGATTGGTGAATGGTTGGACTGAATGATCTTGTAGGTCTTTTCCAACGTTGGTGATTCTGTGATTCTATGATTCTTTTCTAGGCCATTGGGCATGTGGGCCTGCTGTCCCCCTGTCAAAGACACAGACACATCATCTAAATCATCACAATCATCTAAAGATGATTCCATGACATCCGTTTCAACCCAGGCCAATCTATGATTCTATGATTATTAGTGTGGACAGCAGGTCGAGGGAGATGATCCTTCCCTTAGTATTTCCCCTGAGCCTCCTCTTCTCCAGACTGAACAATCCCACCTCCTTCAGGCACTCCTCAGAAGGCCAGTGCTCCAGAACTCTCACCAGCTTTGTTGCCCTCCTTTGAACACGTTCCAGGGCCTCAATGTCCTTCTTGCAGTGAGGGGCCCAAAACTGGACACAGTACTCAAGGTGCAGCCTCACCAGAGCTGAGTACATGGGAAAAATTACTTCCCTGTTCCTGCTGGCAACACTGTTTCTGATGCAAGCCAGGATGCCATTGGCCTTCTTGGTCATCTGGACACTCTGCTGGCTCGTGTTCAGCTAAGCATCAATCAATATCTCCAGGTCCATTTCCTCTACGCAGTCTTCCAGCCACTCTGCCCCAAGCCTGTAACGTTGCCTGGGATTGTTGTGGCCAAAGTGCAGGACCCCGCATTTGGTCTTACTGAACCTCATCCCATTGGCTTCAGCCCAGCTATCCAGCCTGTCCAGATCCCTCTGTAGGGCCTCGCTATCCCCAGACAGTTCAACAGCCAACTTGGTGTCATCTGCAAACTTACTGAGGGTGCATGCAATGCCCTCATCCAGGTCATCAATAAAGATATTGAAGAGGACAGGCCCCAGCACTGACCCCTGGGGAACATCACTTATGACCAGTCTCCTGGATTTAACTTCATTCACTACCACTCTCTGGGCCCAGCCCTCCAGCCAGTTCCTTTTCCAGCCAAAAGTGTACCTGTCCAAGTCACGGGCTGCCAGCTTCTGCAGGAGAATACTGTGGGAGACAGTGTCAAAGGCTTTTCTGTAGTCTAGGTAGACAACAAAAACCTTTCCCTCATCCACCAGACAGGTCAGTATATCATAGAAGGAGATCAGATTGGTCAAGCAAGGCCTGCCCTTCATGAATCCATGCTTGCTAGGCCTGGTCCCCTGGTTATCCCACACATGCTGCGTGATCTCCCTCAAGACAATCTGCTCCATGACCTTCCGTGGCACTGAGGTCAGGCTAACAGGCCTGTAGTTCCCTGAGTCCTCCTTACAACTCTTTTTGTAGATGGGAGTCACATTGGCAAGCCTCCAATCTTCTGGGACCTCACCAGTCAATAAGGAGAGCTGATAGATAATGGAAAGCGGTTCAGCTATCATCTCTGCCAGTTCCCTCAGCACTCTTGGGTGAATCCCATTCAGCCCCATGGACTTATGACAATCCAGTTGGAGAAGTAGGTCTCTGACTGCGTCCTCCTGAATCATGGGAGATTTAGTTTGCTACCCAGTCAAGACTACCAGGTCAGAGAGTAGAGTACCTTGAGGATAAATGGTCTTTAACCTTTAAAGACAGACATAAAGAAGGCATTCAGAACCTCTGCCTTTTCCTTATCCTCAGTGGTCATATTCCCAACCTCATCAAGTAAAGAAAGGAGATTCTCCTTAGTCCTCCTCTTACTGTTGATATATTTGTAAGAGAGTTTCTTGTTCGTTTTTACCTCAGCAGCCACGTTGAGTTCAAGCTGGGCTTTTGCCTTTCTGATTTTCTCTTTGCACATCTTAACAACTTCTCTGTATTCTTTCTAAGTTGCTCATCCCTTCTTCCAGAGGAGGTAGATTCTCTTTTTCTCCTGGAGCCTCAAGAATAGCTCCCTATTCATCCATGCTGGTCTTCTTCCCCACTGGCTCATTTTGTAGCTCTGGGGGACAGCTTGCTCCTGCGCCTTTAAGACTTCTTCTTAAAGAGTGACCAGCTTGGACACCTTTACTCTCTAAGACTGTATCCCAGGAGATTCCCTGACTCCCCCTATTAGTCTTCTGAACAATTCAAAGTCCTCCTTCTGGAAGTCCAAGGTAGCAGTTTTGCTTCTCCCTCTCCTGGCTCCACCAAGAATCAAGAACTCTACCAATTCATGGTCACTCTATCCAAGACAGCCCCGACCTCCACATCTCCCACCAGACCTTCTCTGTTTGTGCACAGCAGGTCTAGCCGGGCAGTTCCTCTCATAGGCTCTCTCACCAGCTGCATCAGAAAGTTATCCTGCATACACTCCAGAAATCTCCTGGACTGCTTCTTCTGTGCTGTGTTGTATTCCCAGCATATGTTGGGGAAGTTGCAGTCCTCCATAAGGACAAGGGCTTGCAATTCCACAGCTTCTGACAGCTGCTCATAGAAAACCTCATTTGCCTCCTCATCCTGATTCGGCAGACTATAACAGACGCCCACTGGGATGATTGCCGTGTCCACACTTGTCTGAAGGAATGAGAGAGAAAGAAAATGAAGTGTCATTGGTTTACGGGCTTGTCTGGCCCAGTTCCATGACTAATGAGGCAGGGGAGCCATGAATCCATGCCCAAGGAGAGGGGAAAAGGGGTAGGGAAAAGTAGATGGGTCTAAATACAGAGCAGCGGCAATGATCTGAGCAGCAATGTTAATTTATTAAATATGATATCAGAATGCAAAATAACATAACACAACCCAATACAACTGGAATTGAGGCCAACAAATCATACAAAATGAGAGTGTCTCCAAAACAAAGGCCTTCCTCTAAAGCTGCAGGCAAAATGTGGCAAGGCACCACATGCTTCTTGGCAACCAACAAAAAGAGAGGCTCCTGACCTGACAGGAGCTCCACCTCTCTTCCTCTAGGCACAAAGTCATATGGGAAATGCAGCCCCCCCCCTTCCCTGCTGAGAACCAAACATCCCATCCTGCTTCACAGAATTAGAACATTTACTCTTTAACTCCCAGTGCTTTATATGACATTATGATGTGGAATACCAACAACAAAATAAATCACAAAACCATGACAAAGGACCTCAAAGATCATCTAGTTCCAACTCCCTGCTATGTGCAGGGTTGCCAACCACCAGACCAGGCTGCCCAGAACCACATCCAACCTAGCCTTGAATGCTTCCAGGGAGAAGGCATCCACAACGTCCTTAGGCAACCTGTTCCAGTGTGTCACCACCCACTACGTGAAAAACTTCCTCCTAATATCTAACCTACACCTCCCCTGTCTTACTTTAAAACCATTTCCCCTTGTCCTATCACCATCCCATGTCATAAACAGCTGTTCCCCCTCCTGTTTATATGTTCCTTTCAGGTATTGGAAGGCCACAATGAGGTCTCCCTGTAGCCTTATCTACTCCAAGCTAAACAAGCCCAGTTTCCTCAACCTTTCCTCACAGGAGAGGTGCTCCAGCCCTCTGATCATCTTAATGGCCCTGCTCTGGATCCACTCCAAGAGCTCCACGTCCTTCCTGTACTGTGGGCCGCAGGCTTGGATGCAGTACTCCAGATGGTACCTCAGAAGAGCTGATTAGAGGGAGACAATTACCTCCCTCTCCCTGCTGGCCACTCCTCTTTTAATGCAGCCCAGGATATAGTTGGCCTTCCAGTTTGCAAGTGCACACTGCTGGCCCATGTCCAGCTTCCTATCCATCAGTACCCCCACATCTTTTTTGGCAGGTTTGTGTTCAATTGTTTCATGTCCCAGCTTGTGTTATTAGTGAAGGATGCCTAGACCCAGATGCCAGAACTTCTCCAGGTCTCTCGAGATGGCATTATGTACCTCTGGTTTGTCAACCAAATAGCTTGTTGTCTTCAGCAATCTTGCTGAGGATGCACTCTACTTCACTTTTGATGTCACTGATGAAGACATTAAAGAATATTTGTTACTCAACAAATATATAGCACAATAGCACTGACTCATGATGGACAACACTCATTGCTGATCTCCATCCAGATACTGAGCCACTGAATGCTATACTCTGGATTCGATCCTGCGTCCACTGAATAGTCCACCCATCAAATTAATGTATTCTAAATTTGGAGAGAAGGATCTTGTGGAATATTGTGTTAAAGGCCATACTAAAATCCAGACAAATTATGTCAGTGGCTCTTCCCTTGTCCATTGATGTAGGTACACCATCAATCTAGAAGAGTGGCTTACTAAAAGGGATGCTAGAATGAAATGTATATTAATATACTGATTTCTTTATGCTGGTTTAGGGAAAATGGAGTACATCAGATGTTAAATCATTTTGGTTTGTGGAATTCTTTTCCATTTGAACTATTTTAAAAGCTAAGATATATCCATATAAAGCCACAGTGAAGATAAAATTCACAGCAGACCATCTGTCAGAGTCTGCAGGTAGAAAATACAGTATTCATCCTAGAGGGTATTTGATTTTTGTATTTTTGGTGTGTGTGGTGTGTTTAAACACAGCCTTTGTGGGGGGATGGGGAAAGGGGGGGGGAGGGAAGCGCATAATAGGTGCTTAATCAGGAGTGTCCATAATAGACAGAGATAAATTAGGAAGACTGAATGGTATCAAGAAAAAAATCTGTTAAGTAGATTCTGTTAAGTAGATTCAGAAATAATGAGACAGTAAAGTGAAATCCTTTGTGGCTAATTTCTTACCAGCTGCATCTCTGGTTTAAGAAAGACAGTGATAAAAATGATATTCATTACTTGTTTCATACAAGACTTTCTTGCAGAGTCAATCACCATCTGGAGACATAACTAGCTTGCAGGAAAAGCTCTACCGTTGTGAATAATATCAGAAATAGCAGAAGATACCTATGTTAAGTCTTTTAACATTTGAGAACCACAAGAAATTAGAAAATACAGTACAAACTTCTGTAATGCAGAAATAAAGTTGAATAAGAGAACTACAAAATCTTTCAGAGTAAGCAGAAAAACATTAGATTTACTTGTTAAAACTTCATGGTCACACTCCTCAATAAAATGAGAATAAGTTGTTCCATAACAAGTATTAGAAGTGAGGTGTACTCAGCTTTGACCTATTTTTACCCCAGCAAAAATACACATTGCTTTGAAGTTATATTCCTAATTAAGTAATATTATTTATTTTCACTGCTTTGTGATTATATGTTTATGTGACTATCAGTGATGTATTAGCTGAGTGGTGTTCTATAGTAGAGTGAGCAAAATGTTCACCATTTGTCATATGTGGCTCATTTCCACAAAAGGAGGAGTGATGTATGATCAACTAAGTGTTTTATTTTTGCAATGTTCTTTTTCTTGATTTTTTAAATACACTTAGAAAACTTAATTTAAAGAAAAAGAGTCCTGATCATAGACTGAAGCATGAGATTTCAGTCATAAATGTTTTAAATGATCCCAGAGTTGATTGTAAGAAAGTTTGGGGGAAACTTTGTCACTTAAGATATTTAACAATACTTTAGAAATCCCTTTTGCATTTGAAACCACAGTCTCAACCACAGTCCTCATCCATGTTCTTCAGGTAGTGCTTCATGTATTATGAATGTGGGATATTAAACACTTTGGATATAATATCAGAGATTGTGAATATCTTCAATGATTATGTTCTGTACTAGGAACCAGAAGTCGATTAAAGATTTAGTTTACCTTTAGTAGTGAACATTAAGAAGCTGTTACTCAAATACTATTTAAACAGGAATTGAAAAGTATAGGCAAATCATTACATATCACAAGCTAATTTTCTAATGAAGGCTTAGCTCGTGATAGATTACTTAAGTGTCTCAAAGGTTTTAGTTTTGTGCTCAATAATTCAGAGGTAAGAGTGAGTTTATGTCGATTCATAATTTGTTACCATCAGCTTTTTCCCAGATAGACAATCTTGTAGTGTTTTATATATTTTCTTTCAAGTTCTGTTCTTCACATTTACACAGGAAAGGAAAAGTGCCACTGAATTTTCTGCTAGAATCACTTGAGAGCATGAAAATATATATTTTTATTTATTTATTTTCCTTTCCTCCTTTCAATTGTTTTGAGATCCTCATCTTGCAAAAATCTGGCTCTATTCTACAGGAAGCAATTATTTTATCATCTTCATTTTATCATCTTTCATATAAAACATTGGGTGGGCCAGGGTGTGGAAAATAGGAAATTTATATTTCACATTAACTTACAACTTAATAATTTTTATTAATTATTCCATAGATTTAGTAGAGTTAATGAAGTCTCATAAACTTGAATCGACTGTGCTCAAGACTACAAAAATTGTGAATTTGGAAAAATATACAGAAACAGAAATTGTTTGGAGTTATTTTTAAGCATTCAAAAAAGAAAGGGACTGTATCAGTACCTAGTCTATGTTACAGTGTTCTTATTACTTCCACGTCACATTTTATGACATAAATTATCCTTTGTGTGTGCATGTGTATACACATGTATGGCAAACAAAAGGGGATTCCAGCAGACCATTGGGAGATTAAGGGTATGTCATGTCGTTCCGTAGAAGTGATCTCTTATTCTTGCATTGATTTTCAGTTTTCAAAACTGAATAGGATCACATGATTCTTTAAATGTTTTTAATATTTTCAGCCCTCATTTGCTCTCTGTGCAATGTCAAATATTATTTCATTGATTCTCAGTCAAACATATAGATAAGGTTTCATTTCAGAGTTTTTATGTTTTTGTCTGTTTTTTCCCCCTCAGCTGGTAAATATTTCTCATGAAAGAATTAATTTAATTTCTTCATTTCTCTGTGAGGATGACTGAGCCCTCGAACAGTTTTCCCAATAGGCTGTTTCTGAATATTTCTCTGGAAGTATTCAAAACTGCCTGGATATGATCCTGGACAATGTGCTCTAGGTTGAGCTGCTGGGGTTTTGAGGGCATGTTACTTGGTTAACAATGAATAAAGAGACCACATTACTCCAATTTTTCTTGTTTTTTTGATAAAATAGTAACAATATTTTTGTGTCTATTGCATGGAGTGGATGCTTCCATGTTTTTTTTCATTAACAATCAGTCTTAGTAGCATTATCGTGTTACAATAACTAAATTGGCATATTGTCTTCTCTGCCTGGTACATACACTTTTCTATGTCTTGCCTATTTTATAATTAACTTTTACTTTATTGATCACTGTGTTACAGGCCTCAAGCATTAGCTGAAGTTTATTTATATAAATACAAATAATTCATTAAGATTCCAGTTCAGGAAACTCAATGGTGTGTTATGCTTCCAGCATTTTATGGAACAGCCTGGCACACAGTGTGAGAGTTCTATTTGAGCTTCTTTTGGTATGTAGATATTTTTTATGCAGTGCCTCCTGAGGAGTATAGTATATGGGGGAACGTGTTTTTTGAAAGAGATAGAAAAAGGGGAAATGGCTTCAAGCACAGGGAAGGTAGATTTAGGTTAGATATAAGAAAAAAGTATTTTACGAGTAAGGGTGGTGAGGCACTGGAACTGGTTACCTAGTGTTGTGATTCATGTCCCATCCCTGCAGACTTTCAGGAGGAGGCTGAATAAGGCCCTAGGTAACATGATCTATCTATGGATGTCCCTGTTCATTGCAGAGGAGTTAGACTAGATGGCCTTCAGAAGTCCCTTCCAACTCTAGGGATTCTATAATTCTATGATTCTAAGAGAAAATACACCCTCCTGTCAAGTATCAGAATTTATTAATGATCTTCAGTCCTCTGATAGAGAGAATAATCTCTGGCTCATTCTCACTCTTACAACAAGTAAAGAACTACTGGAAAATAAAGACCATACTGAAAATAAATAGATAGGTAGATGGATAGATAGATAGTTACGTAGGTAGGTAGGTAGGTAGGTAGGTAGGTAGATAGATAGGTAGATAGATAGATAGATAGATAGATAGATAGATAGATAGATAGATAAAGATAGATATGTAGATAGACAAATAGATGGATAAAAAGTGAGTTTGCATTCCCTGATTCCCAGAAAGTAAAAAGTAGAATCTTTAATCTGCCACATTTCTGAATACATAGCCATTCTTCAAGTGAATGATCGGGAGATACAGCCTTCTGGATAGTGATGCTCTAAAAAATTCAAGAAGATTCTACCTATTCTGACATTTGAAAAAAAGAAAAAAAAAAAGATGGAAAATAAAGAAATTTTAAATCAAGAGATTTCCCTTTTCTTAGGAAGATAAGAAGCATACAGAGTGGAAAAGAAATTCCAAGTACTGTATCAAAGATAACAGTAGAAAGACTTGAATAATTAAATGATTATTGTGTACAGGGGTTTCAGTGAGATTTCTAATCCACAATTTTTTTTTTCAATTATTTAGACTCATAGGGTGGAAAATGGCAAAATTGAAAAGCTAATTGAAAATCCCATTAACCTCTTCTGCAAGTCATGCACCTACACAGACTCATGTCTGGATCCCTTTGCCACTGCAGACATTTTAAGACAAAAAACATCTACAGAGAAAGACTGCCAGAAGAACACTTGGGTTGGGAAGAAGCAGTGTTTATTCCTGTGATAAAGGCCAGTGAATCGATGAAAAGCTCAGAGATCATTTTAAAGCTAACTCTATAACAAATGTTCCCTTGGCTGTTAATAGTTCATCTGGGAATAAGTCTTGCCAATATGCTTATTCGATAGCTTGATGCATATTCTAACAAGTAAGTATTTTTAATATTTCTACTTGAGATTATTGCTTTTTGAACATTAATTGAGGTTCCAACTAAACATTTTTAAAGTGCACATTTTTTTTCATGATACTGAGGTTTATAAACTTTACATCAAAAAGTGAAAATAATTCCACTTACAATACTTTGGTTAGTTGGATTTTCCATGGTCAATTTTTACCAGAAAACATTGCTTTTAATTTAATTTAATTTAGAAACAAAGCTATATATTGTGATCAGCTGCATTTATGACAGAACTTAGAATTTCAATTGTAAATAATATGAGCTTGATGGAAAATTTGTCAGTTTAAAGACTTCCACTGAATTTCATCATTTCCAGAATCTGGTAGGAATCAGCTCATATTTGAGCACAAGTATGTTATGACGGTTAGTTATAGGTTGTTTATATTTGCTATTTCATTGTCTAGCCAGTTATGAAACTTATTTTGATTAGCTGCATGTTCTACCATCTCAGGCTTACAATGAATTCTATGTAGTCCTTTAAAAGGATTTTAATGTACATAGGGTTTTTTAATTAACATATTCTTGCTTCAACTTCTGCAGTATCTGGACACGTTTCCTCTTCATACAGTGGGCATCAGATGGGATCTCAAGTATTTTGGCATACTGACAGCTTTATATAATGTAATAGGTATAATGTAAATGTAAAGAGTAAATTACGTACTAGTTCATTAAAAAAAATTAACAAATTTATAGTGGGACATTCAGAGATCACTGGAATATGTAATCCCATGGAAAAGAATTCGTGAATGCTTCATCAACCAATATGGAATTGGATAACAGTACTGTTAAAATATTCACAGAATCATAGAATCACAGAATGGCCTAGGTTGAGAAGGGACTTCAAGGATCATCAAGCTCCAACCCCCCCTGCCACAGGCAGGGCCACCAACCTCCCCACTTAATACTAGACCAGACTGCACAGGGCCCCACCCAACATGGCTTTTAACACCTCCAGGGACAGGGCATCCACAATCTCTCTGGGCAGACTGTTCCAGTACCTCACCACTCTCATAGTAAAGAACTTCTCTCCTTCAGCTTAAAACCATTTCCCTTGTCCTGCCAATATCTATCCTTTCAAAGAGCTGGTTCTCCTCCTGTTTGTAGGCTCCCTTTAAGTATTGAAAGGCTGCAGTGAGGTCACCCCACAGCCTTCTTTTCTCCAGGCTGAACAAGCCCAGCTCCCTGTCTTCGTAGTGGAGGTGCTCCAGCCTCCTGATCATCTTCGTGGCTCTCCTCTGGACCCTCTCCAACAGTTCTCTGTCTTTCTTGTACTGGGGGCTACAGACCTAGATGCAGTACTCCAGATGGGGCCTCACAAGAGCAGAGTAGAGAGGGACAATCACATCCCTGTCCCTACTGGCCACGCCTCTTCTGATGAAGCCTAGGATACCATTTGCTTTCCAAGCTGCAAGAGCACACTTCTGGCTCATATTCAGTTTTTCATCCATCAGGACCAGCAGGTCCTTCTCTGCAGGGCTACTCTTAAGGATTGCTCCTCCCAGTCTGTATAAATGCCTGGAATTCCTCCAGCCCAAGAGCAAAACTTGCACTTTACTGTGTTGAACCTTATCAGATTCATCTGGGCCCAGCTTTCTAGCCTCTCGAGGTCCCTCTGAATGGCATTTCTTCCTTCCACCGTATTGTTTCCATGAAAACTTCAAAAGATAGCAGAAGCACAGTAACACTATTTGATAGAGCAAACTGGTGCCTATACAATTTTTCAACATTGTCACCATCATTAGCTGATTCATGCAGATGAACTGATCCATTCACTCTTCATTTTGTGATATGAAAGCTGTGGTCATCTTGAATGTGGTTTACAGTTCACACTGCTATTGCCGCTGCTGAAATGCATCACTCACAACCTCATCGTGCTTTCATCCACTGTTTACTCTCCTTAAATGCTGAATAAGCATTGATGAATGTCAATGTATTTGACATGATGTAATTTTTTCCACATGCAGGAATTCAGTTCTATACATTTGCTTCATAAACACTTTCATGTCAGATGCCATGTTTCAGATTGCCCCTCTGCTGCGATCTGTCATATGGAAACAAAAATTAATTAAAAATTTGTGGGAAAGTTCAACTTGTACTGCCATTCTACCAACATCCTCCTCTGACATTGTGGCCCAACATAAGAAAATAAGAAGCACTACCTTTGGAGCATCTCTTATAAGAGCCCATATTGTCTTGTTTTGAAATGCAAAATAAGGAAGTATTGCTCTCACCAAATGCCAAAAAAAGAATGTGTTCTACTTCACAATGATAAATATTTTTCTGTTGTTGTTGATATTTATACCTTTTTTACTTGCAATTCCTCTTCAGCCACAGAAGATTTACAAAACAAACAAACAAACAAACAAAAAACCCTACAGTTAACAGTGTGTAAACTGACAATGCCATGGTTATTAAGATTTAACAGAATGTTTTTATTTCCATTATTAAGAATTTTATTTCCTTTATTAAGAAATAATAATAAAAAAAGAGTATAAATGCATAAATCCCAACAAATTTCTTAATTAAAGAAGGGGTGACTTTTAGTTCATGCTTGCCTAGTTCATATTAATTATTAAAAGCTAATTAATTAATTAATTAAAACGTCATTAAACAAAGAAGAAATATCACATGAATAAATCTATCAGCTAAAACTGAACCTTAATATAAAACATTTTACAAGGAGCCATTGCCTAAAATGTCTGCCTTGGTAGTTCAGTCAGGGTGCTAAAAAAGTTTGACTGATACAAATGAATGCTCCATGTAAAAAAATAAAATATTAATAATAATATTAAAAAAAAAAGTATGAAATCTATCTTTTTTTGTTTGTTTGTTTTTTATGCTGTATTTAGCAACCACTCAAAGGAAGGTAATGGATGGACACAAGTTTGTGCTGTGGATTGCAAGCAAAACAACTCCATGTCCACTCCACACCCCAAATGCTTCTATACTGCAGGTACAAGCTTCTGGATGTGGAATGAGTTCTTATATTAGAAGAACCAACAAATCCAAAATCACAGAATCCTTCCTTCAGCACCAAAGCCAGATCCACAAAATAAAGGCAGATACTAACTGTAGGTCACTCTTCCCCACAGGGAAGCGAGTGCCTAATATGTCAGGAAGACCCTTTTCTCACTTTGGTCTGTTGGCCTCCTGGGACTTGGGTAAAGGACATCACCAGGAAACTGCCCAGCCTTATATGGCCAATAGATTGTAGCCTGCTACTGTTTTTTCACATGGGAGGTGACAAAGCAGTTACACCTAGTTCAAAGGCCATCAATAGAGACTTCGGTGCCTTGAGATTTCTGCTCAAGGATTTGAGGGCATAGGTAGTCTTCTTTCTTGCAGTAGGTAAGGACACTGAAAAAAAGTGGAAGGATCCAATCTATGAACAATTCATGGCTGGTGCTGCCACCACAGTTTTGGATATTTTTGGCAACAGAGTGACCTGCTTACTCTGGGCTTGCAGGCATCAGGTGGGGTTCACATTTCTCAAAGGGGAAAAAGGATCATTGTGGAAAAGCTAGCGGGATATATTGGCAGGGTTTTATATTAGATTTGTAATGGGAAGATGATAATAATGATAAAGTTTGGGAAAGCATAACTAGGGTAAAGAGACAGGGTGCTATTGGGGACCTCAACCTATCCAGATAAAATCAGAAACAAAAGGTGATTAACTATATTTGTAAGAAACTACTATATCTAAGAAAAAGAAAAGCAAAACTGATAAACTGTGACAGAAAAATCTAGAAGGAAATTGAAAATAAATGTAACATTTCATGACTGAATGTTCTTTTCCAGTGTTCTGTTTTATACTCAAAACAAACAATAACAATAACAAAAACAAACAAATAAAACACAGAATCTCAAAATAATGCATCAATTACTCCTAATGTAACAAAGACTTGATTAAGTGTAAGTAATGACTGAAATATTAACAGAGGGCCTCTCTCAGCACTGCAAGCCAGCACAGTATTTTTTTTTCCCAGCTTATTTTGCTTACAATGGTGCTTTCAAATATATATATCTTCTTTTCTTTGAAAAGGTTACTTTAAAGCACATTTTTCCATTGTTTCCCACTTCCATTTAAGATTTGTTCCGTATTCCTTACGATGTTCATCAGTAAATCTTCCATCTCTCTCTTTTATCATTCTTCCTGCTTCGCTATTTGTCTTTTCCTGATGTTTCTTCCTTCACTATCTGCTGGGTCTTAGACTTTGGCTAGTATGAATGTGTGAACATGATTCTAAGACTAATTAGTGCTGCGAACAGTGCCTTTCAGAATAAACTAAAATATTTTTGACCTACAAATTATCTCTATATTGATTATTTTTGCCTAGTTGCCTCTTTTCTATGTCCGTTCTTCTTCCCAGCTAATGACTATTAAGCTGTATGATGGAAGACAGAGGGGATTGCTCTACTTCCTGGAGAGCTCCCACTCAGGAGAGTGGAAGACTTTTACTCTGGTTTTCCTTCAGAAGTTTCTTGTACATTGCATATCAGATACCAAATTACTTCCATTCTCTTATTTCAAAGACTCATAGGAGAATAGATTTTTCTACTAACACCATGCAGGGGAACAAAATGATGTGTATTGTGATTGAAAATTATCCTCTATGTAGGAAGATCTCCCTTTTGATCAAAATAACATGTCTCTGGTCCATTTACTATAAAGCTCATTTTAACCCCAGTCTGTAAACACGAGTGCCCATGTAACGATGGAAAAAAATTCGTTCTAATCCTCTGAACAGATCAAAATGTTATCAGTTATTCGTATTATTGGTGCTTTAATGCAATACATGTCACAAAAGGTTACCTTTTCATTTTAGATTGTCCTCCATATTATGTCATGCTTCATCACATAACGTACTGTCAAATGACATAGTAACAAAAGACAAGCTGATGTGGTGTGACAGGGTGGGCAGAGGTCACTTTGATACTACATGATGTAGTTTTTCAGAATGTATCAGCAATGTCACAGTCCAAATATTTTTTAAACCTTTGCTTTCATATAATTTTCTATAGTTTAACCATTTTTTTGCTCCCATACTTTGGTGCTATATCGTATACAGTTACACTCAATTATTTTAAGATACAACTATGGGAGATTGGCGTCATATTATTAGTGCTCAAGGTGAAGAAGGCCCTGTATTCATTTAAGACCCTTCATAGGAGTATTGAGTACAGGATATGACAGTTTTCAGAATCAGCTTTATTTGTACAGTACCTTTAGTGACTTCTTGCAAATAGATGAAGAATTTGCTTTGCTCATCTGTTGTTTTCTTGATTTTTTTTTTTTTTTTTTTATACCTTCCTTCGGTCCAAGTAGTAAAACCATATTAATCCTAGGATATGGCAATAAACTTTCATATCATGAGACCATCTTTTTGAAGACTGGGCTAATAATCTCCTTTCATTTTCTTTTCAGTTCATCTTTAAGTGTGCTGTCTGTTCTGTATCCATAGTGTTTTCATAAAAAGGAGAATAAATATCTGGTTTGGGGACTAGAGAGCATATGAGTTTAGTAAGTTAAATACTCTAAAACCAAAAGGAAGTGTTCTTTTAAGGAGGAATACCTATCAGGCAGTAGAGTTTTAACTACGTAGTTAATTTCAACAGATATCTGCATTGTTGTTCTATTCCATGGAAATAGTCATTAAATAGCTAGATACTTCTAAATCTTTCTTTTCTTTAATTCCCTTGCAGTTACTGCTCTTTTTTAATGCTGATAGAAAGGTATTTTGGAAAAAAAGAAAGCAAATACAATTGAGAAATACCGCTCAGGAATATAGACAAAGAGTTAAAATCAGTTTTCAGTTGTGTGATGATTACGAGAATGGGTTAATTCTGGACTAGTTTTTCTCCTTCTAGTTACAATCTATGTCAAGTGAATAGATGAATTTGTCCCATTTTCACTTCTCATTACAAGATTTGTCATGAAAAGTGAGTTATCACGGGATTTTATTGCCTGATATATTTGGTGAATTATGACAGTGTGCAGAGGACATTTAACCTCTTTCAATATTGTGTGCCTTGACTGATTGAGTGTTCCTGCGCATGGAAGGTGGTATACAGGAATTTGTGCATTACTTCTGTGCAAAGTGAAAGATGACTCTTCAACACAGGGAAGAAAAAGTTGCATCACATTGAAACGTACCATAATCACACAATATTATTTGTTTGTAGGAGTCTTGCAAAAGTAAAAGAAAAAAGAAAAAAGAAAAAAAAAAAAAAAAAGGAAACCAATGCTGTAAGCTGTTATTTAAGAAATACTTAGCATATTAAAATAATTTGCCCTACAGAAACAATTGCTTTTATCTTACCTGAGTCCTTACTTCTATATTTTGTTTGTTTGTTTGTTTGTTTGTTTGTTTGGTCTATGATGTTTTTGGTGTTTTTGGTGCTGCTGTGTTAAAAAAGTTAACTAGTACAAGGAGTGTCATTTCTCAGGAGGAATGCTTTTATTTCATGATTTTCTGATAAAGTCATATGTCAAAAAGACCATTATCTTCTTTCCTACTGCTACAAGACACTTCCTAGAACATTATCCCATTACAATAATTAGGAAAGAGGGACAGCAAAAATCAGATGTAGCATCTTAACAATCTCTATATTTTGATTTTCACCCTGCCGATATGTAAATTATATCAAATCCCTATGTTGTTCTCCCACAGACCTTTTCAAGCTTTTAATTAGAGAGCAATATTGATACATTTACCCAAAAGCATATTTTAACCTGAATGTGTAAACACACATTTCCAAATAACAGTGGGAAGCATTCAGTCTAGTATGTTGACTAAGATCTGTTTTACAAGGAAAAAGTCACAAAACTGGGACAGACAAAGTGCAGACAATCAGTGTTATAAAAGCACTTTTTTTTTTTTTTTTTTTTTCCAAGGAGAACCTCCAGTAATCAATTATACAACCCTATAAGAAAGTAGATTATCATCTCTTAAATCAATCCCAAGCAAAAGAATGGCATACACAGGAAGTTTAATGGTTTTTAATCAAAAGCCACAACCACCTAATTCTAATGTTTTAAAGATACTATCAGTCCCCTGTGATACTCCCTGATAATTGTAATCTTCATGGAAATATAAACTAGTCATTTGCAAAGGCTACTAACACATTTATCATAGAATCATAGAATCATCAACAAGAAGGTCTAAAACAGATTGATATGTAGTCAAAACATTTTTCCTTACAACACAATCCATTAGTTGGTGATAAATACGTAGAAGAAATTTAGATAAACGTGGATAATGATAAAACAGACAATATCACAATGAGATGGCTGTCATTCTGAGCTTCTCGTGTCATGTCCACATGTAATACCCAATTAATCATAGCAAGGCAGGAGGGTGAGGAGACAACCATGGTAAAGTACTCATAGAATTCAGCAAGGAATATTTTATTGGCCCTAGAAATCTATTGCTAAAAATTCAGGTTAATATGCTCTGTTTATCCAGAGGGATGAGGTTTCAAAGCAGTATTAAGCAGTAGAATTGGCTGTGTTTAGTAGTAGATCCATCATATTCTTCTAATACTATATTTTGATGGAATGGAGAACTTGAATAATTTCTTGCTTTAAAACAATATGTCTAATTTGAAATCATCTAAACTCTGTTCAAGGCAGTGTATGTGAACTGGTCCTTAGGAATATGTGTCAGATGGATTGCCATAATTCTACAATAGTAAGTTTCTTGTCTTTCTCTCTGCTGGGAGAGACTTCCTAATCCAATTTTAAATTAACAAAATTATGCTTCTTTTACATGAATCCCTTTGGATTCTGTTTTTTTTAATTCTGACCAATCACACACTTCTGTGTGAATTCTGAGTGAATTCTGGTCAGGATCACAAGGAATATTTGAACATTTCTCCAGAGGTACCTCCCACTCTAAACATTCTGTGTTTATGTGATTTCCTGAATAAAAAATCATGTATATCATCTATAGAAACCACGTTCCAGAGATAACTTTCCTCAATTTTCTCTGACTCCAGGAAGAGGAGTGTATATATATGAAGCTCTGGTAAACATGTTTTAAATTATATAGCTGACTGACTTCTGTCTCTTAGTGATAAGTGTAAATTAAATAATAATAATAGTAATGATGATAATGAAAAAGAACAGAAACATTTTCGGAATTAAAAAGTTTAGCTCTTAAGGACTGCTGATGACTGAGCAGCAGCCATGGAATAATACTAAATTATTTTTTTTATACTTTGGTCTTCATCAAGGGCAAGATAAAAGCTTGAGTTCAATAAGTGTTGCTTCTTTTACTTTCTTCTGATAATTCATTAGGCTTTGGTTTAGTAAAAACATTATATCTGGCATCAATAGAAGTTTTAGTGTCTCAGCAATGGTCTTTCTCTTTTCTGTTACTGTGGCAAAAAAAAAAATAATTCTTTAGTTTGATTTGCATATCAAACAATAAAGTGGAGCATCTCCGTTTTCACATATTCATGGTTATAGGTATTGCTTAGCAGTGTGGCTATTCACATCTCACAAAATGGAATCAAACTAATTTTAATTGTTAGACAATCATGTTGCTAACCAGATTGTTAATTTAGTTTCATAGAAAAGGATTTAAATCAAATAATGATCTAGTGCACCATGGAAATCGTTCAAATTTGAAATCTTGATAAGTCCTACTTCTTGAATTGATTTTCCAAAGTTAAATTTTTTTGCCCATTTCTTAGACAATTGTGCCTCAGACTGTAATGTTTATTGATCACCATTCTTTTACCACTTTCAGTTGACCATTTGTGTCCATAGTTATTCATAAAGACTATTGATTGTACAGTAATTACCCACTAATGGAGGGCAGCTAAGGTCACTGTTACAAACTTGCCCTTCTCGATTTTTGTTAATTTAGTTTATTGGGATTTTGTTTTTTACCATTTTCAGTTTTTGAATTGATTTCCCTTTTGGCATCTTTTTACATGCCATGCAATATTTAAGCTGTTTCCAAGCTGTGAAGAACCTTCCACTTCATCAGTTCTCTAAAGAAAATTTATTTCCTCTGTAATTATATGCTAGTCTGCAAGAATATGATATACATTTTTTCCAGTGAAATCTAAAGTTGAAATAATTAGTGTAAAAAACAACCACAACATACTCAGAGATACGGTTTTTATTTATTTCCCCTTGAGACACTGATATTCTATAAGCAAATAATCAGGGATGAAACTGGGAGATGAGTTTATATTTTTTTTCTTTTTACATGTCTGTGCAGCAAACTCACAGCTAAGTTTGTCCAGGGTGAGGTCCTATCTTCCAATCCACTTTCACAGAATCTAGCACAACACAGGCTCGATAATCCCTGAGTTTGTCTTTGCTATGACATAGCCACAGAAGTTATGATGAACAGTAATAAAGTTTTCTCAGGCATCATATTGCAAAGAACACATTCAAGAAGACAATATGGAATGGAGCAGATCTTATTAACTAATGTTTTGCTTTTTATTGACTTTAAGTTAGTTTTCATGGCTATATGTACAAAAGAAATTTGCTTTTTATGACACATACAATTAGAAACATAGCCTCAAATTAATTGAGTCACTTCAGACTGCTCTTTTATCTTTTGTGGTTTTTTTGTTTTTTTTTTTGGGGGGGGGGGAGGGAGGAGGGTTTGTATGAAATTTATGCCCTTTTTATTCTGCATTATCTTTTCTCTAATAGTGTGCTACAAATATGTTCACTTAACTTATAAAGCAAATGAAATTCTAAGTACTTTCTCTTCCAAGTGGCTCATAGCAGTAATATTGGTTTAACAAATGGCTAAGCAGTTAGAACACTGTGAGAACAATGAATCTGTATAAATTAGGAGACACATCTACATGATTATTAATTGAAAAGGATATCTACCTCACATGTAGAGAAAAATTAAGCAATTTAGTTAGTAATAACTATTTGTCCTAAGATGCCATGAGAGATGCAATGTCAAGAGGTTTGCAGAAAATATGTTGAAGCAAGTTAGACACTTGAGACTATGCCAAGTGTAGAGCAAATTTCTAAAAGTATTTCATTCAATTGAGGTTTTACAGACTTCACAACTACTGGCCTTACTGTTTCAGCTTTAGAAGCCTGAAATTCCCCTTGGTTGTTTTTCACTGTGACCCTTATATTGGCTCATTGTCCATACCAGACATGGGTCAGGCAGACAAAAGCTGCTTTCCATTTGTCAGTCGGAGTTCTTTCTAATTTGTCCTTTAAGGACATGTCATGCCTTTTGTGAATCTTCAAATGGCGATGCATTTCTTGAGGAAGAAAAAATGTAGTATTGTGATTTCTGAAAATCACTTCAGATATTTACTGTTAATGTGTAAACAAAGCAAAACAAATCATCATTAATTACAGGTTCATGCAGATCAGTTGTTCTAGCTCTATGACAAAACTGTATCATTTGATTTGCCTTATGATTGTAAATTAGCACAGTTTTACCATGAAACAGTATATTCATATGAAACTACTTTCCTGACACCCAGTGAGGTAAGATATGGGTAGATACAGATAGACAATTTTAGCTGATAAAATGCAACCAAACTCCACTTCAAAGAGTGCATGAACTTGAAATATTGTCCACTGATACATTTTGTTGCTGTTTTTGTTTGTTTTATTTTTTTCCAGACCATAGCTGAAGTTAGTCTTGTTATTTTAAAGAAGCATTAATATATGATTCATTAGCTATCTGAATATATCTTACTGTTGTCATATAATACTCATATATGCCTATACACATAGAAAATAAATAAATAAACAAACAAACAATCAAATAAATATATAAAAAGATAAACCACACAGTCCTCAGGGATATTTTGCAGACAATAATTTTTTATTTTTAATAAATGGGCCAGACGTAGCACATTGTTCAGTGTCATGTTTTCTGTTTTCTATTCTGAGCTTTTCTATTTTACTCAGTATTCAGATGTTGGTAATTACTGAGTTTGCTTTCAGAGCTTGATGAGCTGTAATGAAAGTCATAATACTTTTCCTTAGGAAGATAAAAATAAAAATAATAATTTTTAAAAAGCAGAAATTTCAACATGTAGAAAAGATAAAAACATGGATTTGTCGAATAAATTCACAGTAGCGGAAAGTAACTCAAAAGAATAAAATATTACCTAAAAAATAATCAGATTTTCTTATACTGAAAATATCTTCCAGTTATATACAATATCAGCTGACAGCTGTAACAATTTTTGAATGAAGCTGAGAATCAGTAAATGTGGCTGAGATCAGCAGTTAGTAACTTCTCTTAGGAGTAGGGCTGAGCTGTAAAGTAGAGTATGTCTCAGGATTTTTAAGTGGTTTAGAAAAAATCAGCCTACAAAGGGAGCCAGCTCTCTGTACATTTTCAAAGTGCACTTTCACTGCATTGTCCTTTATCACTTAAACTTCTTTATACTTCTGTCATACCAAGAAAGCAATTATAAAATTCTTAAAGTAGAATTCATCCTACTGTACTTCTGAAGTTTAAAATGAGTTGAAAGAGCAGATTTTTTTTTTTTTTCAGACACTTTCTATAATAAAATTACTGAAATTTAAGAGAGAAATTTAAGTAATCTAAAAGTAGAAATTCAAAGTAGAATAATAGAATAGAGTGGTTTGGGTTGGAAGGGACCTTTAAGATCATCTAGTTCCAACACACACACACACACACACCCCCTCATAGGCTGGGACACCTCTCTCTAGACCAGGTTGCTCAAAGCTCCATCCAGCCTGGCCTTGAATGTTTTCAGGGAGGGGGCATCCACAGCCTCACTGGGCAACCTGTTCCAATGTCTCACCACGGTCACTATAAAGAATTTCTTCCTTCTATCTAGTCAAAATCTACTCTCTTCCCTTTTTTAAGCAATTTCCCTTTGTCCTGTTGCTATCTGCCTGTGGGGGAAGATGTAACTCTAAGTGAGTCACCAAAGAGCTTGATAGACCTTATCACTGTGAAGCCTTGGGAGACTGGAATATGAAACAAAGAGTCTAAGGATAAACAGGAGTTCTTTAATAAGCGTTGCTAATCTTGTCACAATGGAGAAACCTTTCATCCTTTATCACTGTTGTTTGGGAGAAGTTAGGACCAATTAACTTATTGAAGGAACTGTCAGAGGAACAGGATCTTCTTGTTTGTAAGTGGATGCTGTATAATATGTACGCTGAACACAATAAAGTAGAACTAGTCTGATGCTACAAGAAACTGAGAGCTCTCTAACTCGACTGGGCACCGACATCTGCCCTTATAAAAAATCCCTCCCTAGCTTTCCTGTAGGCCCCTTTCAGTACTGGAAGGCTGCTATAAGGTCTCCTCAGAGCCTTCCCTTCTCCAGATGGAAAAGCCCGAGCTCTCTCAGTCTGTCATCACAGGGGAGGTGCTTTAGCCCTCTGATCATCTTTGTGGCCCTCTTCTCGACCCGGTCCAACAGCTCCACATCTTTCCCACATTGGGGCTCTCTGAACTGAGATGCAGCACTCCAGTTCCAGAGTCTCACAAGAGCAGAGGGGCAAAATCACCTCCGCTTGACCTGCTGATCTCGCTTCTCTTGATGCAACCCAGGATACAGTTGGCCTTCTGGGCTGCAAGCATACATTACTGTCTCGTATTGAGTTTTTCGTCAACCAACACTACCAAATCCTTCTCCTCAGGGCTGCTCTCAAGTCATTCTTTGCCCAACCTGTACCTGTGCTTTGGATTGCCCCAACCCAGATGCAGGACCTTACACCTGGCCTTGTTCAACTTCATGGGGTTGGCATGGACCTACCTCTGAAGCCATTCCATGTCCCTCTGGATGGCATTCCTTCCTTCTAACATGTCAACTGCAACACTGAGCAGTTGGTGTCATCTGCGAACTTGCTGAGGGTGCACTAACTCCCACTGTCCACGCTGCCTACAAAGATGTTAAATAGTGCTGGTCCCAAAATCAATCTCTGAGGAACGCCACATGTTGCCAGTGTCCACTTGGACACTGAGCCATTGATCTCAACTCTGAGTGCAGCCATCCAGCCAATTCCTTATCCAGTGAATGGTCCATCCATCGAATCAATGTTTTCTCCAATTTGGTGATCAGGATGTCATGCCTGACAATGTCAAACACTTTGCAAAAGTAAATATAAATAAAGAACATTCTTCTATAAGCTAGCCATAAGAATTTGTACTGGTGAAATTCTGTAAAGTTGGTCGTACTAGTCCATTCAAATGCAACAAGACCTATAGTAGTCCCGAAGTGGGTATTAACCTTTTAATGCAAAAACATGAAAGTTAATTAGAGTTTTTCCAATGCAGCTATTGAATGCATATATAGTTATAGGTCAGTAACACTGTATTCATGTAGGGTAGTCCTTCAGCAGCAAGAGTTTCTGCTTTGGAATCTGGGGGCATAAAACTTCACTGTATGCAGATCAAAGGAGAGATAGTGTTTAAACATTAAACTGTACTTGAAGAAAAAATAGATATTTCATCTTTGCCTAAGAAAAAAATGTGTTCAGGTTAAAGAAAGACTACATAAAAGTATTTTGTCATATGATATTATAACAACATGGAGTCAAAACTAAGGTCCTTCTAATAAAGTTTTTCTGTACCTAAGATACATGCTCCTTGTGGCGAACCTCCATTCCTTCAAAGATAACCATTTTATTTTCTAGACACTTCTCAGTAGACTTTAAAGAATATTGTACTTTACTATCTAAATAAAAAATTTACAATGGTTATAATTCCCAAAGATTTACAGTTAGTCCTAGCATCAGCCACATGTGTCTGATACAGGAGCACACTGGCAACTTATTCTTTCCACATGCCCAAACAAAAATAATATTTTTTTTTTCTGGAAGAAAACAAGCCTTCTTTAGGAGAAAAGATGCAACAATTGGCTGTTTCTAATCTGTATAAAGAAGATCTGATCTACTCAAAGATACAGTGAAAACAAAAGAAAAGCAGACTCCACATGGGTCTCTCATCATTTGTACCTAGCCCTAGCAGCAAATGTGGTAATTTTTTTCCATCAAAAGGAGCTTTTCTTGGAATACAAGGAGAGGGGAAAGGTAGCTTTCCTTGGATTAGAAAACATGCACCTGGTAAGTGCAGTAAATCTTTAGTTAATTACAGAATTTTAGAACATACAGCAGCTTGTTTTCAATTAGAATTTTTTAGAGATTGTTAAAAATGAAGTCTCTTTGTAGGAGGCCAACACTTTCGCAGCCTAGTGCAACTTGAGGCCTAGTAGCTAATGCACGTGGCCTTTCAAAGCTTTGGATTTTGTTTAGAAAATAATCTATTCAGTCTCAGTTGGGAATTCCATCTAGTCAAGGGTTAGAGAGTCTGATCATTACCTCTTGACCAAAACAATCATTGATTTTAAGGACTTATAAAAAAATGGAGTTTCAGACTGCAACAGAGCCCAACTAAGTTTTGCTCAGCTGACAAGCCTCTTGCATTTTACCTGGTGTCTCCCCATGATTCTTATTCTATAGCATTTGCTGATGAAATAAGGACAGCTAGAGGACTCTTACCTGATCAGCTCATTCAGCAATATTAAGTGAACTTTGTTTCATGTTAAGACAGTTTAGCAATGATGCCTTTTATATGACTAATTTATGTCAAACATGTCAAAGGTGTTTTTTGAAATGTACAGCATCCACTGTGGCATCTGTTAGTTGTTGTTCAATACACAAGCGCACATCTAAGTGGTCAATGTATTGAACATATATATCAAACCAGGGGCATTTCTACAACAGAAATCCAGTAGAAACAAAAATATGGCAACAACCAATGTATAAAGTGGATTTTCTTGACAGCTTCTTGCAATTTTCAGTCAGCATTTCTTATTGTAACTTTATTTTATGGTATGATAATGTTTGACTCATATTATTTTTTCTCCTATACAAATAGGAAAGAGATGAAGCTTAATGAAATCTTTTAGTGTATCATTAAAAGAATGAGTGGCAATTTATAAGGTAACTCTCATATGGCTTCTATAATGACATGGTTATTGCTGTGAAGACCAAAGTTTTATTCCAGTGGGGTGTTACGGTTCAGCTGCAGTGACTTATTTGTGCACATTTAAAAGCTGCAAGAAAACTAATATGACCTAAATATACAATTTGTAAAAAAAAAAAAAATGTCATGCAACAAGATTCAGAGCCCTAGAAGGGTGCTTTACAAACCCTGTTAGGTATATACAAGTATCTAAAACTTAATATGCAAGCTTAAATCTATTTAAAAAAAAATATGATAATGTCAGGTTCTTAGTTCACACTGAGAAAGGCCCTCTGTACTTATGCACAAGGAAAGAATCTCCCAGAAAACAAATATACACAGGAAAAGAAGAGGAAGAAGTTTATTCATTTTTAGCTACACAGATGTTTTATAGAACGCTGGAGAAATGTATTGTCAGTGTAGTCCAAACTACCAAAATGTAATAAATCTGCACATTGAAAACAGGCTGAGGAATACTAGGTTAGTTTGCAGAGCAGTGTCTCTGAGACTTTCCTAACCATCACATCATTCTCCAGTATTGTCAGCACTTCTAACTAGTTTTTCTTTGTTGTACATAAGTTGAATAATTTCAACACTGACTTTGAATTCTTCCTTTGCTATTAATCTCTTTAAGTCACTGTCTTCAGCAAATATAAAATTAAAATAAGTTACGTCTCTTTGAAATTTCTGAAGCTAAATTCTTCAATATGGATTTGACTGTACAATATTGAACTGAACACATGAACATAGATTTTATGTCTGTTATCCACTGTCACTGCCTATAGGAGTCCTCAAGACTGAAAAGGCTTCAGATGGAAAAGAATTAAAATGGGGCAGACATTAGCATATGTTTGTGATAGGTATTGTTGATCTTAATGTCTTGTCTTAGATACAGACACTAAAATAGAAATCTGATACAGTGAAAATAAAAATTTTGTAACTCAGACAGTATACCAGCAGGGAAGAAAAGAAGAAATCCTTTAGAGGCTGAGAGTGAGAGGAATGAATCAGCTCTGTTTTGAATCAGTTTCCATATCACATAAAGCTTTTTTTGTTAATTTGCCATGAAAGCAAGACTTACTGTAATGAAAGATTAGTCTTATTTCTTTTCTTCTAAGAAATGTCATTGAGGTAGTTAAACTGGTAAGAAAACATTTCTTTCAAATATTCTGGATTTTTTTTTCTTTTTTTTTTTCACAGTAGGATGAAGGAAAAATGTTCCTTTAATACTTTAATCCCTTCCTTTATTTGACTTTGAAAACTTTGCATTTTTTCTGCACATCGTTTTTATTGAGTTCAGGGTTCCTTGGGTAAGTGGATCTTTTAAATCAATATCTATATATTATAGAAGATTTGGCCAAGAAAAATATACTGATTCTGTAGTTTCTGTTCTAGGACTGTCAATCTGGCTCCTTTCCAAAATAAATTTTAAAATAAAATGCTAACTTAGTAATTTAGTATAACCCCTTAAACCTGAAGTTTGATTAGAAATAGTTACCTCCCATCTCTTCCCATTCCTGCAAAATATATAGAAAAAAATGGGATAAAAATGAGATTGGGTGAAATACTGACTAGTTTTTGCAAATCATTAATAATAGTAATAATAATAATAATAATAATACATAATGCTTTTTCGATGGCAAAAAATAATTCTTACTTCTAGTACTGTTCGAGTACACTTATCAGGCCACATATCTCATCATGACAATCAGTAAGAAAGAGTAGAAATTTCTGGTATGCTTTTATAGCAAAAGAGAAATAGAGCTCACTTATTCCTAGCAAAATGTCTCGTATGAGGAATAGGCTGGAAATAATTTTCAAACTAGTCTGCAACCAACCTATGTAATATAGACAACTTTAGTTTCTAAGTGTGTATATTGGAAAGGTAAAGCCATTTAATACTGTTTTAGATCAACAGCATATTACAACCCATGGAAACAAAGAAGAAATAGGGGAGGCATTATGATTTAGATGTGTTATGTTTCTTCCTAAGGCTACTCCTGGCTAAGTGCTACTCATATATCACCTCTTGCTTTTGGCTGTATATGAAGTGAAAACAAGATAGTGAAAGGGAAATTCATGAGGAGAAATCCTAGTCCCACTGAAGTCAGTGAAAAGTGTCCCACTGGCTTAAACTGAACCTATATTTCATGCCTGGCATTTGTACAGTGTGATGGGAAGTCTCTGTTCCAAATATTTTGTGGACTTAAAATAATACAGAAAGCCTGGCAAAACAAGGGTGTACCTTATTCTTAAAAATGGCAAGATTTTTTTATGTGACATACATAAGGATTTTTAAAAAACTTTATCCTGTGTTGCTGTCTCACATAATATATATATATATATATAAAGATTTGGAGTAGAATTAGTAAGAGTTTAGCCTCAGAAAGTAATTTAACATGAATATCATTATTAGAATCCAACTGCTTCAATTTTTATTTCACATTAATAAATCTGTTGAGAGATAAATTTATCTGATTTATTACTATGTATTAGTAGATCTGAAATATCAGTTATTATCTCCCTGTTTAATGCTCAGATTATTATATAATTTTATGCAGCTTCTGCATAAATAGGTTTGAAAGGAAGAGAAAGAAGAATTTTCTGACTACCATTACAATTAGATTTTCAGCCTGGAGAAGAACTCAGCGTTACATATTCTCTGATTAACATAATCTGAAATAAGATATCATAGTGTTAGTAATTGGCATGGTAAATAGTTTCACTTACAAGAGATATTTCTTGTTTAATGGAAACTCAGGAAATGGATACATCAGAAATAATTTAGAATGCAAAGACTTTTTTTCAGCAGGAGTCTTAGTCATTGTCTGTAAATTCTATTAATAAATAAACTGAAAGCAGACCATTGTCTATAAGGGAGTGCAAATGTATTAATCCCAGAGGTTGCACATCAAATAAGAAATGCTTTGTAGATAACAAATAAAATCTTGATCTGATCCTAGGCTTTGAGTAAAATAACTGGTAATGCATACTTTTTGTTAGTGATGGATCATGGGGTTAGTAATTACTTGAGATGTAATCCTCTTCATGCGGCACAAGCATCAGGAACCTGCCACTTATTGCTCTGACACTAGGAATGAGCAGAAAAATCCTCTGCTGTGCTGGTTAATTTATAATTTAAAAAATTTGGCAACTGATTTCACTGGACTTGTGAATTTATCCTGTTCTTGACATAACTCTGTCCTTTAAATCTCATTTTCTTTAAGTAAAATATTCTCATTTGATACCTATCTAGCTTTGCTCTGAAGTTGGGTGTATTGTGAAGGCAGTACATCTGCAAAAAATGTATTTATTCCTGACGGGATTTCTATGTGCAAATTCATTAGATAAGCAGAAATCATGATTGTGTTTTTTATGGAAAGCTATTTTTCCTTACTCCAGCACCACTGGGGTTTCTACATCCAGTTCAAGGTGAGTAGTGTAGAGGGAATGTGGCTTCTCTACTAGATACTCCATGAAGACTCAGGTTATTTTCTGCTTTAAGAGAGAGAGAGAAAAAAAAAAAAGAACAAAGCAAAACAATAGTGATAAAACAAACAAAAAAACTTTCCAAACCCACATACATTGAAAGAAGACATGTTTCCTTCATTAGGGATTTTGATGAAACAGTAAAACACAAACAATACAGAGAATAATAAACTGAGTCTCAGGATTTATCTCTGTAAATAAAGAACATCTATTCAGCTATTGTAGTTAGTAAAATCAGCTGCAGAGTTGGCAGGAACTCACATTTAGCTGAGAAGCCAGCAACTGGCAATAGGCAATGGCTGATATAAAAAGCCTAGCTCTCACTTTACCTTATGCCAGTTACCTTTTTTTTTTTTTTTTTTTTTGTAACCACATGGTACTAACAAAGTTCATAGAATATATATGTCAATGTTGGATGCTATAAACCTATCCCTAAGCATCTCTTGAGTCAAAAAACCACAGATGCTTTTCTGAAACTGTTAGAGACAAGAACAATAATTAGCTTTACTCCTAATTCAGGCTTCATTTTAAAAAATCACTGAGGCATCATGCAGAGAATTTCCTGATTTGAAGTTCAGGCTCAATGTCAGGTATTTAGTTGAAAGTAATCTGCTCAAGCACAATATATTCTATGTATTTGGCAATAAAAATTAAAAACTCTCCTCCAGTTACTTCTTTCACTTATTTCACAGATAAAGCTGGACCTATTCTATTTCTTATCAAAACCTCTATTTTTGTTTTTCTGGGCATCAAAAATGTTTTCTTTTTCCCCTCAAGAATATCATTCTGCAGAAGGCATGAGGTGCTAAACATGAATCCCTCATTATCAGAGTAGTGGCACTTTCTTGTACAACAGAAAGCAGCAGATACTGGAAGTGCTTTGGGTTTGTATCTTATTTCACTATTGTATATTAAAAACATGTTTAATTCTTCTTTTAAATATTTTAGCATTATAATGTATATATATATATATAAAAGATTATTTGGGTTAGGACAAAAAAAATCAAAACCTGCTCTTTTATTCTCACATGCATGAATCTTCAGAATATGCAAGGCTTCTCCATAAATAAGGATGCTGCATTATAAATGCAGCAAAAGCAGCATTTATAATGGAAAACTTAAAATTTGTAAATGGTTCTCGGTATCACGTACTGGATCACTAGTAACACATCTAAAAAATGCACAAAAAAACTGGTTATGACTGTGGGTTCATCTAGTGTGACAAAGCAACAAAACTTGTGTCATTTGGGTAAAGCATTTACACTTCTCAATAGAGATTTAAAAACACTCCTAGCAAAATCAGAAACAATAGTGAACTAATATTACAATTGGACAACAGGCTCCTGTTAATCTTCCCTAAAAAGCAGATGAAACATAATTCCTCACATAAAGCTAATTCTGTGGTTTTCTGGTTCCTGTGGGCTATAGTAGCAGATGGTATCAGCAGCATCCCTTCAGCTTTGGCTAAGAGTCAGCTTTTCATTTCAATTTGTCTCTTTTTAATTTTAACCATGGGCGCTATATACAGTAACTGCTCAAGTTATTCAAATAATTATTGCAAAATACCATTTGTCGTGAAATTTGATGTCTACCTACTGAACAACAATTTGCAGATGTTTTTTTCTCTTGTCGGCAGCCAAATACAAAGCACTGCTTCTTCCTAATACTTTGCCATTCTTTTTCAGTTATACTTTTCATGTACATTTTCATATCAGTCATGGGCCCAAACAGCAAGGCAAATATCCTCATATGAGCTTGATATTGAGGAAGAGAAGTTTGCTGCTGATGTTTTATCTCCTCATCAACAGAAATATATAAATATATGTCTCCCTCTAATAGCTTATTTTTCCACAGCCTGGATATGTGTGACCAACCTCCTTCTTCTCAAAAAACAAAACCAAACCTCTGTCAGTGGCACTGTTGAACTTGTGGAGCACATTCTCTTTCTCTGCCTGCTTATTGTTGAGAGAAATCAAGCAAAGAAACCAAAATGGATGCAATGAAATTTTTCTGGGCATGTTGCTTCCTTCATGCAAAGAGTTCTTTTTGGTGCTCTCTTTTCTATCTATGGACAAAGCTAGAAAAGATGAGTAGGAATGACAGAGACTGTTTTTGTTGCGTGCCAGCAGGAGAACTGTGTTCTGTGCTTCTCTGTTAGTGGGGATGTAGAAGAGGATCGTATAACACCACAGACAATACTAAAAGAAAGTCAAGTATGGTTCATAAAACTTCAGGAGATCTATCTAAGAAAATACTTTTGATTTCTGTGGAAGGACTCCAAGCAGTAAAGAGCAGATTTGAGATAATAGAAATAGTATGATATGATATGATATGATATGATATGAAGTATGTAGTTATGTATGTAATTAAGTATATGAGAAATAAGCATTTTAGTAGTGGACAGTTTATCTACAGATGACCGCAGAATCATAGAATCACTGAGATTGGAAAGTCTTCTAAAATCATCCAGTCCAAATGTGAATTCATCACCAGTGTGCACACTAGATAATGCCTCCAAGTTGTTGAGTTATAGTGAGTTGTAGTTGATTGATTATTTGTGCCTAGTGTTGCTGTTGCTAGTTGAGAATACAAAGAAAACTAATAAACTTCACCTCTATGAATGATGCCACTAGGCTGAATGATATGAATTGCATTATGCAGCTTACTGCTAACTGTGGATCAGAGAAGACATTTTCACTGATGGCTGTTATTAGTAAATGAAAATGTTTATATTTGAACATATTTTTAAAAATATAGGTTATATTTAGTAAAATATTTAAATATCAGGACCTTACTTTGTTTACTGTAGAGGAGAAAGATTCATTTAAAATGACAAAGAAAATCCTACATTTTGGAGTTTTACTACTCTTCATCAGGACAGTAACAGTATAGTAGTAAAATTCTGCCTCTAGGCTGATGATTAACATAATGCCATACAAACCTTTTATCTTGAAATTATGAAGAGTACATATTTTCTCTGTGGCTTTAGATTGCATTAAAATGTCTAGTGACATTAAAATCACCATGTTTTCCATCCTAAAGTAACAGCATGAATTAGTTATTTCTGACTTTGTTTACATTCCCTAGAGTACCTCAGGACCTTTAAGGAAATGGAAAAAAAAAAAAAAAAAAGAAGAAAGAAAGAAAGAAAGAAAAAAAAAAACTGCAACTTTCTTTTAATAATTTTGAATTTCTTGGAAATGTAATTCTGCCCTTGTCTTTATGACATTCATCAAATATTTATGAAATGTGTCCTTCCACATCATCTTAATATGTGACTGATGCAACATTAAAATCCCGTCAACAGGTATATTTTAAGTTTGACTCCAAAATCATTAAATCATCTATAAATGCTGCTACCATGCACTAAACCATTGCTATGCAGGAACAGAAGGAGGCAAGGTCTCCCAAGTATTTTCTGAACAGGTATTCTCGTTGCTGAATTATATTTGATTTCACAAGTGCAAGATTTCCTGTTTACCCATACTGACTTTGTGCTGAGGAATATTAGATTGGAGGATTGGATGAACTGTCTCATTACTTATACTTGAATTACTACTGAAATGAAGAGGAATAGACAGAAATACCTCCTTAATAGTAAAACAAATATCACGGTACCTACCTTCGATGCTAAACAATACAAGGATTGCCTTCTTCAACTTGAATAGTGATTTGCTGAATCAGAACTGTAGTTGTTAGCTATGACCTATTAGTAAGATTAGAAAGGAGAATGTATTAGGTCAGCAAGACAGGTGATGGGCAATGGTCAGCTGTGTCAATGATCATCTTAAAGCAGGTAACTGGATAAGGATAAAAAGAGTTAATAAGTTAGAAAATAAAAAGAAAGACTCAAGAATAAGATTGATGTTTCCAGCACAAAAGTATATTAATATATGAAATTATCTGCTGTGGGAAATAGCAGATATTCTATTTTTTGATTCACTGAACTCTAGACAGGATAAGGTGTTCATAAACAGACAGTAGTAGGAAAAATATCTTGTTCTTACAAGCACAAAGAAAAAATACTCCTAACAAGGCTTTTCAATTTTGTAATTTCCTTGGTACTCTTTACATGACTTACTGACAGATACTGCGGTGCAGTCTGAGGTTTTTAATAGGTTGTTTTAATAAGCTTTTCTTGTGATTTGTGTTTCTGATATGAGCAGCAATTACCCAGCCAAGTAATGAGATTCTAATGAACATGTCTTTCCTAGATTACTTTAGAAGTTCATCAGAGAAGACTGATAGTATTTTAAAACTAAAGTCTGTGTTTTCCCCTGTCAAGACACATCTAATTTTTCTACTAAATACTTTCTACTTGAGTAATTGAGCACTGAAAAATAGAAATGTAAGTCTGTTTGTGTGCATTCTAGTATGATACAAAGGGGAAAAAAAAAAAATAATAATTTTGCTTCACTTTCCAGCCTGGCCCATATCTCTGCATCAATATATTTATTTCCACAGTTCATGTGGAAGTGAATTACATTTTACAGGAGGTTTCTTTGTTTAGTGGAGATCAATGAATTTCTTTTGAGATCAAGTTAAACTCAAGTACTGGCATTAGTGCACAGAATTTTCTTACTGTTTTAGACATTTATTTTAGGATGGGATTAAATGCATCCTGGAAGGGAAAATTTTTCCCTCTTAATAGATGACAAGGTGTATTAGAGGTCTTGTTCTGATGTTGAGTTCTCCATTAGAAAGATTAATATTTAATCTCACCACAAACAACTCAAAAATCTTCATGGTAACAAAGTTAAATTGGGTTATGACACAATAATTTCCATTATAGGGCATTAAAACACATTTTAGGTAGGTCAGACAACAAAAAATAATCTGTGAATTATTCCAAAGAGATCAAATTTGAAAGCAATTTCAATCATTTTGTTAAGATTCTATATTTTTTCCAGACCATCTATTATTTTACTGATTTAATATGTGCTTTTCTCTCACAATCTGTCCTACAGAAATGGAGAAAAAAACAGAAGAGAGAAAGTGTATATTATTAATTGAAAATAGATATTTATTTATTACAGCTATTGGTTTCTCAAATGGCTTTTCCTTACAGCAAATTACTTAACAGCAGTGTGATCAGAATTTAAGATTGTTTCAATCCAGTTCCTGCTCACCTTAAATGTCAGTTTGAGCTCCTGGATATTTCATTCCTGTTTTAAGAAATTAAACTCCAGTTTTAGGCTTTTTTTTTTTTTTTTTTTCCCTAAGACCTAATTGTTAACAGTGGCTAAGCTTGTAATGTCAAAAAGAAGGGGAAAAAAAGCAAGGAGTGGAAATTTAAAAAATTATAATGTATTAATTTTATATCTTCACAGATGCTAGTCAAGTGAAACTTATAAAAATAGGTATCTTGGGACTGCTAAAAATAAAAAATACCTTTACTTTGTCTCAAAAAATATTCAGTGTTGAAACTGATAGTTCAGTCAAGTTATTTTGAGTAAGGAGAAACAACAAACAAATAGCAAAAACTCCCTGAATTCCACAAAGACACATGAGAATCAGATTCTTAGTCTGAGGGCCCCAATTTTTTTTCTTTCTGGAGCTCAATTTCTTTCCTGAGGGTTAGCAATTACATTCTCTGAATTTTAAGTGTGTAATTGCTGAGATAAACAATTCAGGAGCAAACCTTACTTTGCAAATTGGTGGCTGCAGATTGCAGGTATACAAAGACTGATTATAACTCTGCTTGGGATGTGTTTACAAATAGAAAACTAGAAGAAGAGTTACATGCATCAAACAATTAAATTACATGGAATAATGTGACAGACTGTAGTCAGTAGTAAGTAGAAAACACTGGAAAAACTAATTAGTGATCTTGCAGAAAATGAAAAATAAAACAAGGGCTGTAATGTTTAGGAGTTTGTACTCAGAAAAATTGTAATTGGTTGCAGAAGTGCAAAAAGGGCAGCAGGAAAGACACCAGCTGGCTGATAGAAAATGTCTGAGAATGAGAAGCTATTTGGGGAACTGTATGAAAATGAGGAAAATGAGGATCATTGAAATAGTGTAGGCACAAGTATCTGAGTTGTATTGGATCTATTTGTTGGATATGATACCAGCAAATGCAAGTGTGTGCAGCTTCAGATTTGAAACTTACTTTCCAAACCATATTATTTATTTGTAGCCTTCATCATCTAACATCTCCAGCCAGGAGTACACAGCTTAAAATGTTGCCACAGTGCAAGACTGATCAGTGCTATTTATAAGTAATTACATTTTAATTTTAATGTATACGTAATTTAATCTTTATAAGTAATTAAAAATGTTAAACAATGACTTGGAACAACTTTTATAATGCATCAAAAGTTTTGCTTTGCATCATATGAAAAAAAAATAAAATGATAAGTGATGTTACTAACAAACAGAGCTGCAGATTGCTGAAATAATGTTAAGTGTCTTGTTTATCAAAATAAAGAATGGGGAGAGATTTAGTGAGTGAAATACATTAGAAAAGTCATACATTAGAAAAAATAGTTTTCAAAATTGACTTGAGAAGGATAAATTGTGCACACAATGCACACAGGGAAATGGATTATGTAAGAGAAAAGCAATGAATATATTCTTATTTAATAAGCTTTCTGTGTTCACCTCAGCATTTTTCAATTTAAGAATATCAATAAAAAGAACAGGAAAACTTATGCAGTAGTTCTTGGAGATGAACTACTTAAGTACATAATTTTTTGTAATTTCATTTATTTGTTTTCTCCTTTATTCTGTTATACCACTTCATCAAGTTTCATAGGGGATGAGCTATTCTTCTTCTTTGTTGCATGAGTTTTGCTGAAAATCAGAATATAGATCTTCAACTCATGTTACCTTATATAATTAGTGTACCTATGTCACTGCCCTATTCAGTTTATGCCCTGTGTTTGAACTATAGCTTTGTTTTATACAGGTAAATTAAATCCATACATCCCAATAATCTCTGTAGAAATGAACTTAAATGCATGAAACTACTTCAATAAAGTAACAAGATGAATGGGAAGTTTCTTCTTGCGTTGTAAAACCAAAAACATTCATCTCTTTGTTCGTGTTAGATGAAGTTTCCCCTTTGCAATGGCCATTGTTATTGTTATGTTCTAAAAAGATTACAGATAACAACAAAGACTGAAAAATTTTGATGCAGCACTTTAAAAGGATGTTTCTTATGATTCTCTCCCATCTGTGATTTTGTTTTCATGTCTGCATTGAGAGATGGAGACCTATCTTCATCCAAAATATGTGCTAAGCCCATTCATCTCTGGTTCTGCATATATTTACATGGCATCATGGACATAGACTAGTTGAGGCAGGGAGGGGCCCATTAGAAGTGGTTGAGTCCAATGCTCCTGCTCAATGCAGTCAACTAGACAACTAGAACAGTATCTGGGCAATTTGTTCCACTGTTTCCCTACCCTCTCTATTAGGAAATTTACCTATGTAGGAGTCCATATTCAGATAAATAATAAATTTGAATGCAGATAAAAGTGTAGACATATGTGAACATAATTACTCCAGATAATTTTTGTAATCCCAACCTGATTTAGAACAGTACTTCAAAGATGATGAAACAAAAAATGTTTCTTCTACATATAAAATCTATGCCAAATCTTTAACAATTAGGTCAAAACTAAGTAAAGTTTAGGATCTGTGCTGTCTTTTGTTACAAGAAATCCATGTCATAAAAAACTTGAAGATTAATAATAGTCCCAGTATATGTCAAAACCATGAATGTCATAAGCACAAAAATGGGCAGCTTGACAGATGTAATCTGAATCTAAATGAACAAGATATTGTTGTCATATTTTGGATTGTATAGCAATATCACTACAAAAGTTCACCCCATGGTCATTAGTAGATCAGACTTGGAAACTGGAATGCAGTTTAGTATCTACATCATGTACAAAATAAATCTCCAGTATAAATGAGAAAAAAACACATCCATAATAAACTTCTAATGTATTTTATTCTGAACAAGGTCAAGATCGTTGCATATTTTATTTAGAAACGCATGCAGCATGGGGAGTAAACAGAAAGAACAAGAGATCTGTGTGTGGGCATAAGATCATGATCTCAATCAGAGATGTGATGGGACAGCTTGCATGACTGGAATGCTATCCAGTTTTTAGAAAAGACAAGTTAGAAAGGTGGGGTGATAAAGTATCTCTTTTCCTGAAATAGTAACTTGTATGTATTGGGTTCCACCCAGGGATTAGAATGAAGGAAAAAGTTAATATGTGTGACATCACTGTGGGTATCTACCACAGAAATAAGTTAATGAAACCTTCTACAGACAGCTGGCAGTAACCTCACAATCTCAGGCATTGGTTTTCATGGGGAATTTTAATCATCCTGATATTTGCTGGAAAAGAAACACTGCCAGGCACACAGTCCAGAAGGTTTGTGCAGGGTATTGAAGATATCTTTATGAAACAGGTGGTGTCAGAAAGTTCATAAAAAAACTCAAAAGGAAGAGGAAAGTCAATGGAATGTAGTATAAATACAGGAACATTTTCATAGCATATAGGCTTGCTTGAAATCAAGTCTGTCAAGGGAGGACAAGTAAAATAAAAAAAAAGCTTCTTTAAGTGTGGATTTGCTGCTGAATGAGGCGAAAGCCCTGGTAACAAAGAACACTGAGAAGGTAGGGATACTGAACATCTTTGTTTCATTCCTTACTGCTATGAATAGCCTTCAGGAATCCCAGCCTCTGGATATAAGAAGGAAAGTTTGGAGAAAGGAGGACTTCCCCTAGGTTGAGGGAGATTTGGTCAGACATCATCTAAAGAAGCTCAGTGCACACAAATTCATAGGCTCAGAAGGGATGCACCCAAGAGTGGTGAGGGAGCTGGCAGAGGTGAATGCTGATCCACTCTTTGACAGATCATGGAGAAAGTGAGAGGTGTCTGGACACTGGAGGATAATCAGTGTCACATCAGTTTTTAAAACGAGCAAGGAGGAGTAGCTGAGAAACTGCAGGTCAGTCAGCCTCATCTCTGTTCCCCAGAAGATGATGGAACAGCTTTTTCTAGATGTCATCTTCAAGCAAGTGAAAAATAAGACAGTTATCAGGAGTAGTAAACATGGATTCACCAATGTGAAATTATGCTTGACCAATATGTTAGCATTTTATGACATCATGACTACCTATTTAGATGAGAGGAGAATAGTGGAAACGTCCTATCTTGACGTTGTCATTACACTGTGTCACATAGCATCCTCAGGGGTAAGCTTAGGAAGTGTGGCACAGATGAGTGCATAGAGAGGTAGATAGAGAACTAGCTGACTGACAGAGGCTAGGGGGGTGTGATCAGTGGCACATAATCTATTTGGAGGCCTGTAGATAGTAATATTTCCTAGGTACTGAGTGTAGTCTTGTTTAATATCTGCATCATTGACCTGGAAAATGGAATAGAGTAGACTGAATAAGTTTGCTGATGATACAGAGCTGAGAGAAGTGGTTGACACACCAAAGGTTGTGTTTCCATTCAAGGAGACCTGGATAGGCTGAAGAGTTGGGTAGAGAGAAACCTTGTATAGTTCAACAAGGGAAACTGTGATATGTGTAAAATGTAATGATTATACAACTGGCCAGATGTCTGGGCCTAGAGAGTGTTTGTGAACAGTTAAATCTGACTTGTGACTGGTGGTGTTCCTCAAAAGTCTGTATCAGAGTGGACCTTTTTTTGTATTTTTATTGATAGTCTGGAAAAAGGGCATGAGTACACCCTCAGTAAGTTTTAAGATGACACCAAGCTGGAGGGAAGTGTCTATCTGCCAGAGGATAGGAAGGCTCTACAGAGCAATCTTGATAGTGTGGATCAATGAGCTGACGAAAATGTATGAGCCAATTGCTGCATTTCAGTCATAACAATCCCATGCAATGCTACAGTCCGGGGGTAAAGAGGTTGGAAAGCTGGGTGAGCTGGGTGGAGAAAAAGGATGTGGGGTGTTAGTTTACCCGTTATATGAATACAAGCCAGCAGTGTCCATGTGGCCAGGAAGGCCAGCAGCATCCTGAATTATGTTGGAAATAGCATAGTCAGCACAACTAAGGAGGTGATTGTCCCTCTGTACTCAACACTGGTGAAGATGGATATTCAATATTCAATATTAATCTCAGTTTTTGATCTACCACTACAAGAAAGATATCAAGGCCCTGAAGTGCAACCAAAGAAGGGCAACAATCCCAAAGGATTTGGGGCAGAAGTCTTAAGAGGAGCAGAGGAATGAACTGGGATTGTTTGTACTGGAAAAGGCTCAGGAGATATCTTGTATAATAATAATAACTATTATGTTATGTTGTACATATTCTTTTATTATTATCACTATTAAACCTTACTTAGGGCCAGTATGAATTTGTAGAATCATAGAATCCTTTGGGTAGGAAAGGACCTTCAAAGGTTATCTTGTCCAGCTTCCCTGCAATAGACAGGGAGATCACAGCTAAATCAGGTTGCCCAAGGCTTGATGCAGCCTTGTCTTGAAACTCTCCAAGGATATGGCATCAACCACATCTCTGTGCAGCCTGTTCCTGTGCCTCACCACAGGCACTGTAAAAGACCTTTTCCTTATAGAGTTATAGAATCATAGAATTGCTCAAGTTGGAAAAGACCTTAAAGATCATCGAGTCCAACCACAGCCTAACCATACTACCCTAACTCTAACAACCGTCCACTAAATCATGTCCCTGAGTACCACATCCAAACAGTTTTTAAGGACGTTCCGGGATGGTAACTCAACCACCTCCCTGGGAAGCCTATTCCAGAGCTTAACAACCCTTTATGTAAAGAAGTTTTTCCCTGATATCCAACCTAAACCTCCCCTGGCACAACTTGAGTCCATTTCCCCTCATCCTGTCACCTGTCACCAGTGAGAAGAGACCAACCCTACTTTCACTGAAATCACCTTTGAGGTAATTGAAGAGAGCAATAATGTCTCCCTTCAGCCTCCTCTTCCCCAGACTGAACATCTCCAGTTCCTTCAGTCTCTCCTCATAGGGCATATTCTCCTTCGCAAGCCTTGTTGTCATTCTTTGGACCTGCTCCAGCAACACAAATCTACCCTCTTTGAGCTTGAAGCCATTTCCCTTTGTTCTTTCATCATTTTTAGACGTTGATAAAAAATCTGCCCCCTTCTTTCCTGTAGTATTTCCTTCTTTCCTGTAGAATTTCTTTACTCCTTTCCCTTGTTAATCTTATGTATTTTCCAAACTAAACTGGAAGCCTGATAATTTCCTTTCTCACTAATGATTTAGATGCATAGCCAATTACTTATGATTTAGAAGCAGACATTTGATTTCAGCCATGTAATTTTTAAATCAACCTTCCTATTTCTCACTGCCATATACATAACTTGTAAATGAAATACAAATACCTATTCAGAAAACTTACAGCAAGTTTATAACAAGATTAGTCACTTTTTAAAAGGTGATATTTTGATATAAATGAAGATAAAGAAATTCATCTGAAACCTCCTTAAGTATATCATTACTCATTCTCCAAGATTTGTAGAAAAGCATCAGTGTATTTCATCTGATATTTGCAATTTACGGTAACAATTCAAAGGATGAATAAGATGCGGGCTCAAATTTCATAATATAATCCCATGACAGTAGTTATTTTCATGAGTATTCATAAAGGTATAAATAAAGAAGTCCTCTGTCTTCAGTGTTGATTAGATCACTGTGAAATATTATATGTAGTTACAGATGAAGTCATTGCAGCTTCTTCATTGTTAGAGGGGAATCTTAGGTCTTCCAAAGAGCAACTTAGACATTAGTTGAACTGACCATTATTTCTTGCTAGCTGTACAAGGAACAGGACATGTTCATGACCTTGACATCTTAAGTGTTTAAAGCTCATGGAATGAAATCAGAAGTTTTTATTCAGTATATATGCTGAACAAAAAGTATTCTGAATATTGGATGAGAGATGAGTTTTAATCTGAATATTTTGTATCTCAAAAGATACAAATGTGAGATTCAATTCATGGCCAAATAAAAGCACACAAGAAATTTTTCACATGCAAAACAGAAGTTTGAACCTAAGTTCAAACATAAAATGAAAACTTGATTTTCAAGGGGGGAGAGGAGGGGGAATACATAGAAAAACAAAGTAATTATGCCAATTAAAGCTAAAACAGTTAACTACTAGGTTGAGGATTCAGAACACATAACAAGTTGGGTTGGGCTTTTTCTTCTAAAAAAAAAAAGCTATATGTTTTTGCTGATTTTTCATTACTTCTGTTTTACTTCAGTCTTGAAGATTACAGATCATACTTTCATACTTTTTTTGGCTCACTGTTATGTTGCAGAAGAAAAAAAAAATAGATATTGAACTATACAATCCAAACTGATTCCCAGTCTATAATATTTCTACTGTTGCACTTTCAGGTGATAGATATTTTCTATAAGGGTAAATTGTCAGGATCATCTTTTGCTCTGAGATGCTGAAGTTATCTTCAGTTTGCTCTGAAAATTCTCCCTAAAGAAGAAAACTATTTTTCATATTCTACTTGGATAACATGGAATTTATCAACACATATAAACTAGGATTCCAATTTTTTTTTTTTTTTTTTCCCCAGATTGATTATGTTTTGCAAATTCCTCTTTTTCATTACCTTGTTTTCCAGTTTATTGTTTGTTTGTTTGTTTGTTTTTATTTTTTTTCTCTTTTCCTCTACTCCCTCTCCAAAAATCAATCTTCAAAGAAATACCTAACATTTTCAATACCTTAATCATACACAGGTCATATAATCAAAAACATAACTGAATATATTCTTCATGTGTTTCATTCTTTTCCACTTTTTTCTTCCCCCTGTTATTTAGCTAGTAAAAATGATATATAAAATGATTAGTTGTCCAGAATAAAGTTCTCGCTCTGACTGATTATATCTTTTAGATGGACCAAAAAACTTAAAAGTAAAGATGGAAAAATTAAAATGCCTGCCATCTGGGGAGAGGGAAGTGCCTTTTTTTCTGATTTTGAGGATAAGTTTTAATACTGATGCAATCATCTGAACATCATCTGTCCAGCAAAAGTTTGCTAACATAGGAGGTAGTCTAAGAAGCTTCCACGAATTAAAGCATTAGGAAGTCTTTATATTGCAGAAATGCCTGGTTTATTCAGCACAGTTAGTACCGTGCTGGTTATTCAGCACAATACTAACAACCATCTCCTGTCTTATCCTTGCCTAATGCTTCTTACCTATCTCGGATTCTAGTGCCACATTTGACATTAAATGCATTCAGTTTGAATTACAGCTTAAAGCCTATATTTGCCCATTCTTTTTATCCCTTAATGAGCAAAGCACCTTTTAGATTGTGGTATTACTGAAGCATATGAAAACATCAAGGTGCCATATTTTCACAACAAATCATTTGTAAATTGTTTGACAGTTATTTTCCCCATTATTATTTACCATATTTTACTCCTCATAAAGTGAAAAAAAAAAGAGTTTATTTTCTGTTAACAAGGTCTAATAAGATGTCTCTTGATAAATGACAGGATATGAATCAGAGTATATCAGACATTGTGAAACATTCTCCCATAGTAAAAGTGCCACAAATAATAGTTCTATCAGCTTAACTGGATATTGGCTGTTACTAGAGTTGCTCAGGCTCATATGTTAAATAAATCTCTTAGAGCAACCATCAGACACAGTATAGCTGTAAAATATGAGTCCTAAAGCCTTCAGTACCTTTTTCCCTTTTTTTTTTTTTTTTTTTGGTGGGTATTAGACAAAAGTGCATTGCAAAAAGGCTATATCATTAGGATAAAACAGTTGAATTGGTGTGTCAGAGAGATGAGAAAAAAAGCTGTAGACTCAAAATAAGACTGCATAGTAATCACAGATACCATGAACAAAGTGCACTCTCAGTAAGTTTACAGATGACACCAAGTTGGGAGGAAGCATTGATCTGTATAGGGAGTGGAAAGCCCTGCAGAGATATCTGGATAGGCTGTATAGTTGGACTTACGTCAGTGGGACAAAGTTCAACAAGACCACAAGATCCTGCGCTTTGACCACAGCAATTCCAGGCAACACAGGCCTGGGGCAGAGTGGCTGGAACACTGTGTATCCGAAATGGACCTGGGGGTGTTAGTCTACACTCAACTGAACATGAGCCAGCAGTATGTCCAGATGGCCAAATAGGCCAATGGCACCGTGGCTTTTATCAGAAATAGTGTTGCTGGCAGTAACATCTCTCTGTGCTCAGCTCTGGTGAGACCACAACTCAAGTTGTGAGTTATGAGCTGCTGGAGAGGAGCTCTGCAGAGAGGGATCTGAGCATCCTGGTGGACAACAGGTTGGCCATGAGCCAGCAGTGTGCCGTCGTGGCCAAAAAGGCCAATGGCATTCTGGGGTGCATTAAGAAGAGCGTGTCCAGCAGGTCGAGGGAGGTGATCCTCCCCCTCTACTCTGCCCTGGTAAGGCCTCATCTGGAGTACTGTGTCCAGTTCTGGGCTCCCCAGTACAAAAAAGACAGGGATCTCTTGGAAAGAGTCCAGCGGAGGGCCACAAAGATGGGGAAGGGCCTGGAGCATCTCCCCTATGAAGAAAGGCTAAGTGAACTGGGTCTGTTTAGCATTGAGAAAAGAAGACTGAGAGGGGACCTGATCCAGGTTTATAAATATCTGAGGTGTGGCGGCCATAGCGGTGAGGCCAGTCTCTTTTCAGTGGTACATGGAGACAGGACGAGGGGAAACGGACATAAGCTGCAGCATAGGAAGTTTCGCACGAATGTGCGTAAGAACTTCTTCACGATGAGGGTGACGGAGCACTGGAACAGGCTGCCCAGGGAGGTTGTGGAGTCTCCTTCTCTGGAGATATTCAAGTCTTGCCTGGACGCCTACCTGTGCGACCTGGTGTAGGGAAGCTGCTTTGGCAGGGGGGTTGGTCTCGATGATCTCTAGAGGTCCCTTCCAACCCCTACAATTCTGTGATTCTGTGATTCTGAAGTAGTGGTTTAATGCACCCAGCCTGATCACCATAACTTTCTTGATCATTTTCTAATAGCAGATGTCTACTGGTGCAAAGAAAACCCTTGCCATGGTGAAGGAGGGGAATAAATCATTGCACTGTTGCTGTGATATTTGTGCTTCAGAGATGTTTGGGGAATATACCCAAGAGCAGTCAAACACTTCAATTATTAGAATAAAATCTGATGTACCAGTAGCAAAATCCACGTTTGTGCATCAATATAAATATTAAGAAAATATTAAGAGATCTTGATCCCAGGCACCCATATTAATAGTCAGCATTCATAAATTTAATTTTAAACAAAAACAAAGCAGGAGTCAATGTAATTCACAAGGAGTCAGGAGAGCTACTTTTTATTTTCAGCCTTTTCTTTGAGTGGAACATGACATTTCCTCTCTTTGTCTGCATTACATATCTCTTTTCTTTTGCTTCTGTAGCTTGAGTCCACTGATATCTAGGATCTGTCTGATAATGGAGTACAAAACCTACAGTGGAGTACAAAATCTAGCTCAACACCAGCCAGATTCTCTAGATAAATGCTGTAATAAAAGATCTTCCCATTTTCAAACGTTCCACTTTAGTATCCAGTTATTTTCAGTTCTGATTTACAAGAGTTTCTATGTCCCTATTTTTTGACCTAGAATAGATTCAGTATTTCTATTGGGGTGAATATAGATATGTGTATTTTTCGTTATTATATAAAATATCTATCATCCCAGAGAAAGGCTAACATCACTGGGAGAAGCTTAAAGATCTCATCATGTTTGCCTGATTTAAAAGATATTTGAGAGCTGATTTGATTTCAGGTTTTAAATTCCTCAAGGGACATAGAAGTGGGGGGAACATTTATGCTAATGTTTATTACATACAGTACAAAGACCAAGAAGCTATGCTACAGAGACAAACTCAATTACAGGTAAGGCCTTCTTGTATTTGAAAGGAGGCTCAGTATTTTCAGTAAAGCATCCCCTCTACAAGAGGTTGTTGCAGAAGCAGAGATTCTCCTCTTGTCTTCTTTCTACTAAGTTTGGATGCTTTGCTTTGCAGATGTTTTGTTTTGTTTGTTTGTTTGTTTTTAACACAAGATACTGAATGAGAGGAGAAATCAGTGAAACTCTATACTTTGTTATGTCACAGGAGGTCTGATTAGTTGAGTTAATTACCCCCTAAAATCGATAACTTTATATAATGGAATTAACTTTTCCACTTAAAGGATATTCTACAGGTTATGAGTGTGTTTGAGACAGGGATAATCAGGAAAATACTGCAGAAGATACGTCTGTTGGCACCTCTATTGCTTGGCACCTTTGAACAGAGGCATCCATAATAAACAAATAGTTGCAATATGAGGCATAATGATTCTAAAACTGAGAAAGGTTTGATAGTTGAAAGAGCTAGTTGTTGGTATCATTAGTATTATTGTTACTACTGCACGCACAGAAATAGAGGTCAAAATATAACACATTTACTTTTGTGGGAGACTGAGGCTTCTGCTTTGAGGAGATGTCTCTAAATATTAGATGCCTCTAAATAGTAGTGAAGAACCTTATCCTTACTAGCTATAGAAAATGGATAATTGCAAATTTCTTTCGGTGACAAAGGAGTAGCTTGCTTTATACAAGTCTGATGGTTCAGAAAGCACATTTTGGTGTCTGCTTTGACTGATAACCACAATTTATACCATTAGAAATAGAGGGCAACATTTTTTCTGCATTAGCAGAATCAGATATAGAGATTATCTGCGTTACTTTTAAAATACTCTTATTTTCTTTCTATTCTTGTGTTCCTTGCCTGTGTTTATCTGGGAAGTAGAAAAATAGGCAAAAGAAAACACTTTTTGAAAGGATACATCACATAGCGTGCACAAAATAAAAAGAATATATGCAGCAAAAATGACACCTTTCCTGATAAAAGTTATAATATTGCTACCTAATTGCATCTATCATTTTCCTTTCCTTCCCTTTCCTTTCCTTCCCTTTCCTTTCCTTCCCTTTCCTTTCTTCCCCTTTCCTTGCCTTCCCTTTCCTTGCCTTCCCTTTCCTTTCCTTGCCTTTCCTTGCCTTTCCTTGCCTTACCTTTCCTTGCCTTGCCTTGCCTTTGCCTTGCCGTCCCTTCCCTTCCCTTCCCTTCCCTTCCCTTCCTTCCCTTCCCTTCCCTTCCCTTCCTTCCTCCTTCCCTTCCCTTCCCTTCCCTTCCCTTCCCTTCCCTTCCCTTCCCTTCCCTTCCCTTCCCTTCCCTTCCCTCCTTCCCTTCCCTTCCCTTCCCTTCCCTTCCCTTCCCTTCCCTTCCCTTCCCTTCCCTTCCCTTCCCTTCCCTTCCCTTCCCTTCCCTTCCCTTCTCCTTCCCTTCCCTTCCCTTCCCCTCCCCTCCCTTCCCTTCTCCCTCTTCCCCTCTCTTCCCTTCCCTTCCCTCCCTCCCTTCCCTTCCCCTCCTCTCCTTCCCTTCCCTTCCCTTCCCTTCCCTTCCCCCTCTCCCTCCTCTCTCTCCTCTCCTCTCCTCTCCTCTCCTTCTCCTCTCCTCCTCTCCTCTCCTCTCCTCTCCTCTCCTCTCCCCTCCTCTCCCCTCCCCTTCCCTCCTCTACCGTCCTCTCCCCTCCTCTCCCCTCCTCCTCTCCCCTCCTCTCCTCTCCTCTCCTCTCCTCTCCTCCCTCTCCTCTCCTCTCCTCTCCTCTCCTCTCCTCTCCCTCCTCTCCTCTCCTCTCCTCCTCTCCTCCCCTCGTATCCCCTCCCCTCATCTCCCCGTACAGTAGATGTTGAAGATTCATGGTAAATATTTAGTGGACATTTCTTATTCAAAAGTAGATAAGAAATAAGAATAAAAATAAGAATAAAAATAGTAACTTGTAGTACTTGTCAGTGATTTTCCAATTATTTTTTAATTATTTATTTTTATTTTTATTTTTTTCCAGACTATAGCAATAATTTTGATAGTATCAGCTAGGCATGGAGACGAAAGTGAAAGGAAGATAATATACTCGAGATGCATGTTAAATTCTACTTCAGTAATTACTGAGCATTATGATGATACTTTCACAGGGCTGAATTCACATTGCACAATTTTGAGCTACATTATTTAGGGGCCATAGTATTCTGAAGGATCATTAGACCTATTAATTTTATCAGTCTGCTAGTTCTTAGCACAAAATGAAATAAATTATATTACTGAGGTGATAATAGGCAGATTGGTCAGCCATCATATAAAAATGTCCTAGAGTGAGGACTGACAAAGAGATTATATTGCTCAAGTAATGAATTTATCCTCTTTAAACTTATCTTTGTAAAGATGTGCTAAAGATGTGAGTGCATTTATGTTTCATGAAAATAACAAAGTTCACTGAAATGTCAGTACTCAAGAGCAATTTGGAGAAATACTGTGAAAACTTCCTAGCATACTGTTTTGCCAATGCAATTCAGTCCTGAGCATACACTAATTCTTACACTCTTCCTACATTCTTTCTAGAATTTGCCCATGTCTGACAAATTCTGTCAGTAGAGGATGGTTTTCATGGTACAGACAGGCAGGAGATGCTAGGATTATTTTTGTTTGTGACCTGTGCAAAATAAACACCATTTAGTGTGTGGTAGGGTAGGTAGGATATCAAACACATCAGCTGAATAAATAAATGGGGAACAAATAAACGGGGAATCGATTCTTAACTGTATAGGCAGACAGGTCTGACAATATCCTGTTTTTCTACTGTGTTTATAATTATGTCTGGAATATTCAATTTAATAATACTTATTAACTATTTGGATAGTACAGATGAAAATATGACTATTCCTCATTAAGCCTGTATGCTTTGTATAGTTATCACTGGATTTGAAGGAATTATAAGATTATACTGTGAAACAGGACAATATAACTTTATAAAACTGTAATTAAATAACTGCAGAGTGCTTTGAGCTTAATAGGAGATATTCTATATATCCTATATACTATGAAGAAAAAATATAGAACAAAACAGTGAAATATCGTCTAAATGTGCATGTATTTACTATTTATTTATTTAACTTTTCATTTCAACACTTAATTTAAAAAGAAAACAAAATGAAAAGAAACAGTATCACCATTTATTATCTCTTAGAAAAAAAATGTAGTCAAGTTTTGGTCCAATTATAGCTGATACTGTGACAAAAACATAGACTAATTGCATCTTTAAATCACTTAAAGAGTAGCTATTTGCTTTATCTATTTTTTCATTCAGCCATTTTTTATTTCATATGTTGTGTAATGGAACTCAGAATATTCTCTTGAGAATGACATTACAACTGTGTTGCCATAGGCAAAGAAACAAGGTACAGATGCGTAAGGGAGATAAAAAATAAATACTAATATTTTAGTGATGTATAAAAAAACAGCAGAAGCCACATTCAGTAGAGTGTGTGTGTATGTGTGAAAAGTTCTCCCATATAAGGGTCAGTTACAGTTTTAAACACAGATATTTTATTTCCACAGGTTTTAGTGCTTGGGAATGTGACAAAGTAGTTTCTGACAGATTGCCGAGAGCATATATCTGATCTTTCCAACTGCTGCCTCTACAGTTCACTGAGAGGAGATCATAAGGCCCGAGGTTGGCAGGTGGCAAAGCAAAGCGCACAAACAAAAGGGTTGTCTTTCACAGTTTTTTTTTTTTTTTCTTTTTTTTTTTCCTCCTGATCTCAAGCTTCCGACAGTTTGGCCTGTACAAATCCCCATCTGCTCCATGCTTCTCTCCAAAAAGACACTTAGAAGCAATCATGTGCAGTTAATTCATATAGAAACCCCAAGGCATTGGATTGTTGGACTTATAACCCTACTGCTGACCAGCATAGGTTGTGAACCAGAGCCCTTATGTGCTGGGAACTACAGGAAAGGTGATTCACAGAGTGAGGTATCTGGAACAGCGCAACTCCATGGCTCCTTTCCATGGAGCAGTTAGTGTTTGTCAGCTTGGCATTTTCAAATGGAAAGTGATGTATCTAAGAACTCAGAATCGCATATTAATAAAAATAGGGCCAATCATCCAGCATTTCAAAAATTATTCCTTTCTGCATTATATTCTGCATAACTGCAACAGATGGGTTAGTCTAGATGGGCCAACACAAATCTGTGATTTACTGGCAAAAAAATTATGACAGTTGGATTGCAGGCTTATCCACAAATACATGCTTAAATTTAAGTAAGACTTATGAAAGGAGGAGTTTAGCTCTGACCCTGACAGTTGGAAATGAATCTACCCCTCTAAGAATATTAGGTATTAAATTTGCTGAACTTTAATATTTTCACTTATCATGTAGGCATGAAAATGCAAGAGTATACTAACAAAATTTACTGATAACTCAAAGTAGGAACATTTTCTATCTGGAAGAGACAGGATTATTGTAGAGGAAAAGCTGTGTGACCCAGAGGAGTGATAGAAGTGGAATTAAATATTATTGTAAAAAGTGCAAGGGCCTTAAGAACTAATAGAAACAGTCTTTTTATAACATAACCACTGAAAGGCAGCAGGGAAAGTCTTGTATTTATCAACCATTTACAGGATGATATAAACCACAAAACTCATGCAATTGTGCAAAAAATAGATCTGACTTCAAGAGATGTTTGGAGTGATACGGGCAGCAGAGACATGGAAATATCAAATATATCACAGAATATACAAGTGAAATATTCACTAAGATTAGCTGCATTTATATATGGACGATGGTGGTAAATTCAAATTAGAAAAGGTGCAGAAAGTGTGTATCAGACCGATCCTATCTGAGGAAATTTAATAGAGTTTAATTTTTTTATCCTAGATAAATGAAAGTTGAGTGCTGTTAAACTGTGCGTACACTGCTAAACAGTGATGTAGAGAATTGTGAGGAAGAACTGTTTTAATGAAAAATGACTGGAGAACTTGAAATGAGTATTTCCTGGCAAGGAAATTTTTTCCCTAAAAGCTAGGTGATGGTTACTCATCTCATCTCAGCCATTCAGAAGGAAATAGGTAGGGCATATGCCTCTCTTCTGTTTTTGGTTGGGGCTATGTATATGTCCTTGTCAGAAACACCAAAGGAATGAAATAATCATAAGAAACTATACAATTTTTCTGAGTGCCCTCCCCTGGTAAAAGGGTGCCAATTTCTCTATAACATGTGAATAATAATTTCATTAATTTTAAATCAGAGCAATTGTTCCTAGTCATCTTTAAATTGAAGTTTGCAGCTCTTGATTTAGACCTGAAAAAGATATTGTTTAGCCTCAAGCTCGTCTGTGCATTCTTTTTTCAGTAATATCAGTTATTTTGACAGATAAACTGTGACAACTCCATTTGTACCACTGAGTGTTCATATAGTGCTCTAAACACAGTTTTTCATACACCCATGACCACCAGTCCCAGTACATAGAGATATATATATATCTATAATAAGATTCCCTTTAAACAGTTATTTTATTCCTTTATATATATATATATATATATATTTCTTTATTTATCTTATTCTTTGTCTTCTAGGTCCTTTTCAACCCAGGCCATTCTATGATTTTATGATTCTATGATTTTATATTTTATGAAAGGAAAAAATAAAAAATAAAAAATAAAATAATAATAATAATTAAAAAAAACATATATAGAATTAGGAAGTTACAAACTTTTAATTGAGGAAGTTAGGAAGAGACTACTGTACATAGCAATGAAATGAAATATGAATATATATGAAATACATGTTTGATTCTTTGAGATATTTTGCTTGATTCCTTGCAAATAAAATCAAAAATGGCTATTCTGGCTGCAGTGTTAATGTTTCAATCATGATTCTATTCCACTCCACTTGCAACTAAGACAGGGGAGGATTAGGTTAGATATTAGGAGAAAGGTTTTCATTCAGAAAGTGGTGATGCACTGAAATAGGTTGGCCAGAGAGGTTGTGAATGCCCCATCCCTGGAGGCATTCAACACCAGGCTGGATGTGGCTCTGGGCAGCCTGGTCTGGTGGTTGGCGGCCCTGCACATAGCAGGGGGTTGAAAGTAGTTGATTGTTGTGTTCCTTTTCAACCCACACCATTCAATGGTTCTATGATTCTATTCATTTTCTCATACAAGAGCCATGTGTCCTAACAGATGAAATGTCACTGTGATATATCTATACATTTATTAGTCAACATTCAATCTGCTGACACCCAGCTCAGAATTTTCTTGTTGCTGTGGTTGTACCCAAGAAAGTTGAAAGGGCAGAGATCCTTCTCCAGGACAAATGAGATTATTAGAAATGATGAGAAGATTTTTATTTTCTAAAAATGTCCATGTTGATTTCACAGGGTTACATGACTTAAAAACACTCAGACTCAGAACAGCATTAAAAGAAATGAAAGTGAACAACATCAAATGCTTAATACCAAGAAGACCAAAGATATTTAAATTTGTTAAATGCTATTGCAGAGAAGCTCTAGTGTAATTTTTTATTTAACATATTTACTCATTCCATAGGTGAAGATTTTCTGCAGCCTACAGTGTACCTCACCATTAGACTATGGAATGCAGATTTAAACTTATATTAGATAATAAAAGAAATATTGTACAGTGGATATAAATGAAGACAGTTCATTTTTTTTTCACAAGACATATTGCAGAAATGAAATCATTGCTGTAAAATGCCAAATCAACACTGGAAAGCAGTAGCAAACCAACTTTTTTACGAATACATCCCAGTACCTAGAGCATTATATAAAAGGATGCATTCATTCAAAATTAAAAACAAATATGATTTTGGATCGTTTTAAGCCCTATCCAGTCTTTTTGGGAGTATCAGGAAAAAAATAATAATAATTAAAAAAAAAAAAAAGAGCAGAAGGCTCTAATCAGGCTGTAATAACATAAATGCAAATAAATAAATAAATAAATAAATAAATAAATAAATAAATAAAAAGCAGAAACCCACCAGGTAGAAAAATTCATGTTGTAACCCAAAATCATGGAGCAAGGCTACTTCATTACATTTATGTCCACTTAGCTTTCTGTACATTCCTTGGACAGACTTTGAAGATGGTTCAGTGATGTTGAAGTAGCCAGGAGCTCAGTCTGCAAGTGCACAATTGGGTTCCTAGATGATGAATACGTTGTTCTGATGCCTGCATTTTCAGATAACAATAACTGAGATAGTTTAAAGTTCAATCAAGTATATCTAAATATTTTTAAAGTCTCAGTTGCCTTGGAAAAGAAAATGAGTGTTTCATTTCTGAAGCAGATCCTCGCAAAGGGCAAGTACTGGCACATGAAAAACAAGAAAGTGCTTGGGAACAGCTAGCGTGGATTTATTAAGGGCAAATTCTTGAAAGGCTGTGATCACCTTCAGATTATTGTGGATGAGAGAAGTGAATTATATTTAAATTAACTCTAACAAGATTTCTGGTGTAATTTTTCATAATGTCATCAAACAGGTGAAATATGGTTCAGATAGGTGGAATACAGGGTGATAGAGAAAAAATAAGACCACCAGGATCAAAGGCTTATGATAAGCTGGATGAAGTCTAGTTGACAGCAAATTATTAGCAGAACTCTTCAGAGGTAAATTGCAGAGTCATAGAATAATAGAATCATAGAATGACGTGGGTTGAAAAGGACTTCAAAGATCATCTACTTTCAACCCCCCTGCCATGGGCAGGGTCACCAACCACCAGATCAGGCTGTCCAGAGTCACATCCAACCTGGCCTTAATGCCTCCACATTCATGGGGCATCCACAACCTCCTTGGGCAACCTGTTCCAGGGCATCACCACTCTCTGAATGAAAAACTTCACCCTAATATCTAACCTATACCTTCCCTGTCTCAGTTTAAAACCATTTCCCCTTTCCTATCACTATCCAATGTCATAAACAGCTATTCCCCCTCCTGTTTATAAGCTGCTTTCAGGTACTGAAAGGACACAATGAGGTCTCCCTGGAGCCTTCTCTACTCCAAGCTAAATAAGCCCAGTTCCCTCAACCTTTTCTCATAAGAGAGGTGCTCCAGCCCTCTGATCATCATAATGGCCTTCCTCTGGACCCCCTCCAAGAGCTCCACGTTCTTCCTGTACTTGGGGCCGGAGGCCTGGATGCAGTACTCCAGATGAGGCCTCACAGGAGCCAAGTAGAGGGGGACAATCACCTCCCTCTCCCTGCTAGCCACTCCTTTTTTAATGCAGCCCAGAACACAGCTGGCCTTCCAGTTTGCAAGTGCACACTCCTGGCTCATGTCCAGCTTCTCGTCCACTGGGACTCCCAAGTCCTTCTCCACAGGGCTTGTCTCAAGGGTTTCTTCCCCCAGTTTATATAAATGACTGGGATTGCCTGATCATCATGAAGTTCATGAATATGATTCAACATCATGAAGATCCAACAATCATGAAGTTCAAGAAAACAAAGGCTAAGCTGTACCTAGGATGGACATTATCATACTGCACTGCCAGGTGAGCAATATTGAGGAGAAAACAGCTTTTCACATAACAATCTAGAAATCCTGGCTATCAGTGACTCAACATGATTTCTCAGTAGAGCAGTAGAGCACTTAGAGCAGGAGTTTGATCTAGATGACCTACAAAAGATCTCTTCTAACTTAAATAATGATCTGATTTTTATTCACCATTACACAGTATATATTAAATACCAGCTTGAATTGTTGATGTCAGCCACAGAGAAGATCTCTTCTCTCTGAAGAAAGTGAAAGAATAGCATGGATCTGTGTCAGGGAAAGATCAGGTTGGATATTATGAAATGCTTCTTCACTGAGAGAGTTCAGGCACTGTAACAAGGTCCCCAGAGCAGTGGTCACAGCAACAATCCTAATGCAATTCAAGAAATATTTGGGCAGTGTTCTTAGTTTGAATGTTGGATGATCCTTCATACAACCAGGCATTGGATGAGGTGATGTTTGTGAGTCCTCTCCAACTCAAGATTTTCTGTGAGACTACACTTCTAAATAAGATCCATGTTCTTTTTCAACCCCAATTTTACTCACAGGTACCATACTATCCTCTTATTAATATTCCTTCCCCTGAGTGTAACAAAACTTTACCACAGGCTGTTGTCATTTTCTAAACCATTTAGTAACACTCAATTTATTTCTAAGGGTAAAAAAATAATGGGGTGATAACATGTCTTGAATTGCTACTGACAGCAACAGTTAAGGCTTCAAGCAGTTACTGTTTTTCACCAGCTGTTGTTTTTAGTACCAGCAATTTCATTTCCTCAAACCCAGACTTATTTATATATGTGAGAAAAATTTAAAAAAGAAAAAAAAAAAAAAAAGAAGAAAAAAGAAAAAAGAAAAAGAAAAAAGAAAAAAAAAGGAGAGCCATTACAAAATTGTCAACAGAGAGAAATGAAATGAAATACTGCACATATTTGCCACTGCTATGCCTATGTGTCTTGGGAAAGATTTTGCTTGTTCATTTTGTGTTCTGTACTATGGTGTTGTTCATTCAGGCATGCATGGCAATCTGCACCAATTCCAGATTTACCTACTAGCCACCGTGATTATCAGTGATAAAATACTGCTAACATTTAATCAGCTAGAATAGGCTACTTCTGAAAAGCTTTATATTTATTCCCCGCAACCCTTAAAACTATTTTCCCCATAAAATTCTTGATATATTTATATTAAAGTATCTGTTATCTGATCTCTACACTTCATTTTCAATCTCCTCTGCACAGAAGGACACAGAAGCAATGGTTCACGTAGCTTGTTTTACTCTAGGTTACGACCCACCACTTTATCTCTCTCATTTTCTGAACAACCTTTAGAGGAGGCAGAAGGGCAGCCTAGTTTGTGGCACCCACACTACACACACTGTCTCTTCAGCATTTAGTGCCTTTTTCCAACTCTGGCCAGACTGTCAGAAAACTGGTATACTCAATAGAGTGGCTAGTGCTGAAAGCCTCCTTGTACCAGAGGGACTTTTCAGAGCATTGTTTTGTTAGCGTCCACATCCAAATGTTGCTGTAAAGCCATTTTTTTTTCCTGTCAGCTATATTGCAGAGATTTGATATGACCTCAGCCACATTTTTCATGTGAATTAGTATGTGTGTGTTTACATATAGATGCAGGTTTTTATGTGCCCCTAGATAAACTGCAGTGATGGAGTTTGAACTCTTAAGGGATTTCAGATAGACAAAGAGTAAAATCAGGAGGCTTAATTTTAAAAAGCCAACTTCCAGCTCCTCAGGGAGTTAGTTAGGAAAACCCAGAGGGAATCTGTCCCTGAGGGCATGCAAGTGGAGCAGAGATGACAAATTTTTAAGGAAACTTTCCTTAGGGCACAAGAACTCTCCATTCCCAAGTACATGCCAGAAGATCGGCATGACTGAAACAGGACCTGGTGGTCAAACAGGAGAAAAAAAAGAAAATGCACATGAAGTGGAAACAGAAGCAAGTAACCTGGGATAAGTATGGAGATGCTACTAGACTACGTAGGGATAGCACCAGGAAGATCAAGGCTCAACTAAAACTGGACTTAGCAAGAGGAGCAAGGGAGGATAAGAAAGGCTTCTACAGGGACACTGACCAGAAAAGGAAAGTCCAAGAGAGAACACCCACTCTAGTGAGCAAGACAGGCAGGCTATAATAATGAAATAGTAATAATGGAAAAGGAGAAGGTTGATGTATTCAACAACTTTTTTGCCTAAGTTTTCACTAGTAGCTGCTCTACACACATACCTCAGCAGATGATCAGAAGGTAGAAACTGGGGGAGCAATGTCTCTTCCATGATAAGTGAAAATCAGGTTTACAACCACCTGGGGAACCTGAACGTCCATGAGTCAGGATGATGTGGTGCATCTCAGAATCTTGAGGGAATATGCTGATGTAGTTGCCAAGACACTCTTGATGATATTTGGAAAGTCATGGCAGTGAGGTGAAATCCCTGGTGATTGGAAAAAAAGCAATGTCACATCCATTTTTAAGAAAGGTAGAAAGGATGACCCAAGAAACTACCTGCCTGTCAGCCTCATCTCTGTGGGGGGGAAGATCATGGTGCAGATCCTCTGGAATCTACACTAAGGCATATGGAAGAGAGGGAAGTGACGTGGGATAATCAGCATGGCTTCACCAAGGACAAAACCTATCTGACCAAGTTAGTGGTCTTCTGTGGGGTCACAACTGGATCACTGAACAACGGAAGAGACACTGATGTAATCTATCTGAACTTTAATATGGCCTTTGACATGATACCTCGTAACATCTTTCTCTCCATCTGATGGGTAGACTATTCAATAGACAAGGAGCTAGTTGCAAGATTGTACCCAGTGTGATGATCAATGGCTCAGTGTCCGGATGGAAAGCAGTAACAACTAGTATCCCTCAAGGGTCAGCACTGGGACTGGCACTCTTTAACATCTTCATCCATTACATCAACAGTGTGAACTTCAGCAAGCTTGTGGATAACACAAAGGTGTGTGCATAGGTCTACATGCCCAAGGGATAGGACGTGATCTGGAGAGATCTAGACAGGCATGAGCACTAGCCCAGGTGAGCCTCATGAGATTCAATAAATTCAAATGTAAGATCTTGTGCCTGCTGGAACAGATTACTAAGGGAGATAGGGGAAGCTCTGTCCCTGGAGACATGTAAGATCAGGCTAGAACTGACTTTGAGCAACCTGATCAAGCTATGGATTTCCTTGTTCATTGCACAAGAGTTGGATTAGATGATATATAAAGGTCCCTTTAAATATGACACAATATAATACAATCTAATTAAAATTGAGGCTAATAAATCAAATAAAATAGGAGAGAAAGTTCCTGAGACTAGGAAAGCACCCTCCAACACCCACTGCAAGGCAGTAAGAGACTGCCCAACCAGGAAGGGCCAGATCCCATGACTTCTGCAATGTACAGGACAGGTACCTGGAATTGGAGCATTAACACTTTAACTCCCAGTGCAATACATGATGTTATGATGTGAAATACCGAAAACAAAAATCACAAAATCATGACAATCAGAAGAGTATCTGTGTAATTGCATTCTGATTGTTAGGAGTCTGATTTTTTATTCTACTCCTAAGCTAGAATAGTAAAAATGTAATCTGTGTTCCTGATTTTGTCACAGAAATTTGCTCTCTTTTATTCTACCTTGACTCTTCTGTTTCTCTCTTCTTTCTCTATTTCCTTTTCTATGTGCTAATAAACATATAGTAAACAACAACCCACTTGCATTAACAATCCAGATAACTCAATTTTCTTCTCAGTCCAAAATTAATATACTAGGGAGGAAAAAAAAAAAAAAGAAAGAAAGAAAAGAAAGTTAAAAAACAAACAAACAAACAACAACAACAACAACAAAAACTGATTAATGACAGAGAATCACTGTTCCTTAAGTTTCTAAGCAATCTCCAAGTTTCTAAAGTTTTTAAAGCCTCTGTGATGTCTTGGGGATGTATTCAAGAAAGCTATAATCGAAAAGCTATATTCAACAAAGTTGAGATTCTGCCAGCTGTTAGCTGCTGATCTCCTTCAAGGTGCTTGGTCTTATGAGAAAAATCAAAACCCAGAGGCAGCAAACACATAAAGGTTATCCAAAGGAACTTATCTGACAAACAGGAAGGTTTCCAACTGCACAAGATACGCAAACAAGTTACCACAGAAACTATATAAGTGCATGCTTTTAGCCTGCAGCAAAAGCGAGGTAATTTGGATTAGGTTAGCAGACAGTAAGAGAGCTTGTTATATCTAATTAGCTAAATGCATTCTCATAGCGCTTCCTTCCCACTGGCCATTTAAATTTTTTTCTTTTTCCTCCCTCAGGTTACTCCCTTCTCTCTGTTACACCTTTTATACACAGTTCTCCAGACTCAGTATTTTATTCTGCATTCTCCATGCTGGTATACCATGTCACATGATGGAATAAAGTGGCTGCTCTTTATGCAGCTGTCATTTCCATTTTAAGGTTCCTATGCCACGGGATTCTCACTATTTCTGTGACCAAGAAAAGGCACTTTGTTTATCCAGGAGCTGTCTTTCATCATATAAGAAGGAAGCTGAAAAGGAACACTCCAATAAAGCTTCAGTCGATTTTCTTTCAGTCAATTCATATTCTCCAAAAGTGTAATACTTTGCCTGCATCAATATTTAGATGGGGAAGATCACTGTCACTCATTTAATAAAGATACTGTGCACCATCATAATGCATTAATGAGATGGTCTGACAAATCTTCCCAATAAACTTCAAAATTGCTAAACTTTCAAAATTATTTTTAAGTTCCAGAAAAATTAACATCAAAACATCATCCCCATTGTTTAAAATACCTTTTACTTTGAAAAGCAAGGCAAATAGATGTTGGAAAATAAAACATTTTTTATTAGTTGTTCCTAAGGCACGTTAATGACTCATGCATTTGTGATGCCTAAGAAAATAAATGTATATATTTGTGTTTGTATATACACATGTATATGCATACATATACACATTTGTTTGTTTTATTCCATCATTGTCCAAATCTCTGTAAAAGCATTAAAAATTATCTTTGCTTCTTTTCAGTCAAATACCCATTATAGCAGCCTGGACAGACTGCAAATGACAGAAGATGACAATTGCATGGAGATGGAGAGATTTGATGTGTTTTTCCTATTGTAGCTGGGAACTTAGCATGATGTTCATTGTCTGCCTGCAATCATTTTCATATTATGATGATGAAAATGTTTGCATGGTTTACCAGTTTTTATGTAGATTTTTCAGTACTCATCTACTTAGTGCCTGAGATGTAATAAAAAGCTGAAATAAAATGACTAGTGAATTTTGAATGTCTAAAACATAAATGACAATGGCCTACATCAGTATATATGTAGATAAATAATGTATGGGTTGGGTGCACTGGATTCATAGTTAACTTGTGCTCTCAGAGTAATAGAAATTGCTTTCAGTCTTGAAATAAGAACTGACACTACTAACTTTCTGGCTTAAAATTATTTTTTAAAAGTGTCTAGAAAGTACAAATAAGCAACATTCACAGATTCTTTGACTGTATTTTTGTTAACCATCCGCTGCTAAGAGATGATACCTGAAAATTTTTGTTATTGCTTAAAAGAATATGGAATAATTTTCCTTTCTTGTGAATTGAAAAATGCAATTAATTCCCTGATTGTTTCCATGAAAACAAACAAACAAACAAAAAAGCCAAAACAGAAAAACCTCACATAAAAATATCAAGAACAGATCTGCTCTTATGAAATTATGTAGAAACATCCTCTTTTTGAATGTATCTTTAGCTGGATACCTTCAGCTAAGTATTGCAATCAGAATACCTCTATAGATGATGGACAATTTAGAAAATTGTCAGATCTCTGAAAAATGCTTTGAGCAATTGACCTGAACTTGTTCATCTTGAAGACTGATGCTAAGGATTTAACACTTCCAGATTCACTTCAAATTAGACCAAGAGCTATTGCTGACTGATGCAAGATCATATGGCTTTAAGTATCCAATTCAGTCACATCCTGAGGCCAACTCTCTGGGAACATTTCCTGATATAAAGATGCCTTAACTCATTCATCAGTCTTGCTTTTGACAAGATAAAGGCAAAAGATTGTAGTCTGTACTAGAGAAGAACTTCATAGTCTAACCTGTAGACAGCACCCTAGTTCCACAGTAATTTTTACATGAAATTAGAGGCTGATTTAATAATTAAGCATTAATCTGTGAAGTAATGTGGTAAAATTGGCAAAAGTTATGAAAAATATACCTAGGAGCCTTATGTGCTTTGCTTGCTTCATAATTAGCCAAGACAGTCACATGAGGAATGTTTCACTTTATTTAAAAATAAATAATAAAATAAAATAAAATAAAATTGCCCAAAAAGAAGGTTAAATTGTTTAAAGGTATAAATCCTACTTTGCAAGAATACTGTGTATCCAACTAAAAAAATAAATAAATAAAATAAAATAAAATAAAATAAAATCACTCCCAAAAGGGAAAGAAAACAGACAGAAATCAGTGATGAGTTATAATCTCCCTCCCAAAACATGTGAGAAACGTCTCAAAAAATTATGATAATTTCACATTAAGATTGGAACTGTTTTTTTTTTTTTTTTATTGTGCAGAAGTCTGAGATAGATGAATTTAATGAAATAGCTAGTAATAGCATATAGATTTTGTGTAAGTGCATAGCAATGACCATAATAGGTCAAAGGAAATGTTAGTCTAATCTAAGAGCAGTCAATAGCAATAAACATAAGAACAGGCATTCAGTGGTGATTCGTCAGATTACTTTCCTACTCCTCAACAATTTGCATTTCATTTGGATGAAATAAAAGTATGATTCTCCTGGTTTATGAAAGGAAATTAAGAGTGTACTTCACATTCCAGCTCAGTGATTAAACAGACATAAAATGGATAATTTGGGACAGATTAGTGTCTTCTACTCTGTCTAGAAATTCTATTTTCCTTGAGACTATGATAAAGTTTTCTGTGTAAGTACACAAAATTAGTAATATGTTCCTACAGTCTCCACTCTCCATCTTCTGAAAGCAAACTCCAAGTCATAACACAGAAACCACAGACAATCTATTGTTTTCTGCACTGCTAAAGCTTGTGCTTTTCTTTCTCCCAAATGCAAAGATCAAACTAAGAGTGAAAAAGAAAGTACATCTCAGCCTCTATAATGCAAGTGCTTTCAGAGCAGCTGGGAACAGCTGAGGGCATCAATTATCTTAGTAATGCAATACGTGGTATTTCTATGCCATTCAGTCCGTAAGAGAAACTCAGACAGCAAAGTGTCATCTTTCCTCAGCCACAGTCTGCCAGTGAGGTCTGTTTTGGCCATTTGATCACCAATAATTCTGAAATGTGAAAACAGTTAAAAGTATTACAGAATGGTTAACTAAAACATGAAAACTGGAGATACATGAGATCAAACTGAATGTGTTTCAACACCTTCACCACTACAATTAATGGTACAGTTGCTTTTATCTCATCTAAGCTTGTAATCTAGAAAACCAGCAAAGCCAAGTCCGCAGAATTCATTGCCATGAAGTAGGAATTACATTTGTTCAACTAATAATCTCTGAAGAATTCTAAATAGATTTAGGAGCAATAGCCTTGACATTAGTTCTCCTGTCACGCTTCTGCAGTGTGTTACTCATTTACTGTTCATCCTGCTGAAATGACTGAGGAAAAAACTTAAGAATACATGTTTGGTTGAATGAAAAATGCTGGTTTATATCAGCTGAAACTCGTGTGGATTTTGGACGAATCTTGGTAAATCAAACTGGTAACTGCAGTGCATGAATGTTAAAACATAACTGTAAGGTTTAATTTTATGTTTTATTTTTATATTTCCAAAAGGAAAAGTTTCCAAGTTATATTTTTAAGCAAAATTCACTTGAATTCAGTTAAAGATTCAGAAACAAAAAAGAGTATTTGGATTGAGGGAAATTGAAATTAGAGTATTTAACACCAAACATATATATTTCTTTTTACTTTCTAATTTTTTGTACATTTGTTCAAAATTGAAACATAGTCATATTAAATACTTGGTCACAAAGAGGAAAAAAAAGAAAGAAAGAGAGAAAGAGAGAGAAATGGAAGAAGGAAGGAAGGGAGGAAGGAAGGAAGGAAGGAAGGAAGGAAGGAAGGAAGGAAGGAAGGAAGGAAGGAAGGATTTGAATTTTTGAATTTTCTGCTCTATTACTGCTCAGGTTTTCAAACCCAAGCCAGTGCTTAATGATGTGAGTACCTGATCTTTGACTTTAACAATAGCATTTCACACTTGGACACCAGAATATCTCTGCCACCATGGATATTAATATACTTCTTGCCTGTGGAAAATCAATAGATCTGCTTTTAGGTTAGTGGATTGGACTGCAAACTTCTTAAAATAGGAATTAAATGCTTTACAGTGAAAACTTTTGTCTTTAGGAAAGGAAACAGGTAAGATAGGAATGTTCAGATCAAGCTTAACTGGACTCTGTCCCATCTATCAAAATGCAGAATTTGTTCCTGTTCAGATTACAGGGCAGGTCCCGGATGTTCATCTGTGGTGGGTGGCCAGGGACTAACTATTTTTTTTCCTGGTGCCTTAGATACATTGATGAACTTGGTCTAGTGAAAATTGAGTAGTTCTAGTCGTTGTTCATCATTAAGAAGACATCTCACAGCTGTTTTTTTGGAGCGCCTTAGGCACAAGCTCATTTATGAGAGCTGGAATCAATAAAATTATCATTCATGTCAGACAAGTTTTTTTTGTTGTTGTTGTTTTGTTTTTTAATTAACTGTTTTGTTTTCTGGAATGACAATTTTTTTCTCCTGGCAAATATGCTTAATGCAGACTCTTGTCTTAGGCAAGAATTTGATTTTTCCATCTCCTTTTTCCCATGGCATATCATAGCTTTATATCTCCAACAAACATTTATTCTTCTTTTTCTAACATATTTATGGAATGGATAGTTATGGGAAGGGATTTGAACATTTGTATGGATTCTTCCAGATTGTCTTTCTGTCTCCAAAATGATATCTGGATGCTGATACAAAATCTGGCATTCAGTTTCTTGTTTTCTGGAACAGGGCCTCTAAGAAAACAAAACAAAACAAAGAAATTGAATATGATTAAGACACCTAAATATGAAAGGAAGATATATTGATCTTTCCTAGATGCTATTCAGAACGCTGTGACTTCCTACTCCTCTCATTACCTGGTATGGTAAAAACAAAGTTGCTCAAGATGCTGTTTCCTTAGCCTTGTTCTCAAAAGGCTATATTTGGTTTATAGTTCACATAAATTACTGCCTGTCAGAAATATTGTCTTTGTAGAGCTTGATCAACAACCACTGAATTCCTTCTCTTTAGCCTCAGTGGGACTTGGATGAATAATGTGTTCAGAAATGTGTGCCCTCTTCTGTCTGATTAATGACCAAGAATACATATTTCCACAAAAGAGTCTTCTCAGCACCAAGTTTTTTAGTTTTAAAATGAAACTGTTTACCGTTGCAAACTTAATAAGGTCTTCCAGAATGAAAGTCTCAGTAACGAAAGGTTTGGAGAATCCTTGTAACCTTTTGTATTCTATGTGCACGTTTCTCCATGAGAACTGGGACCTCTTAATCACAAAGAGAGCACAGCAAAGACTATCTCAAGCAGACGATGCTATTATAGAGAATAGATGCTCAAGTGGAAATGTATTCTTTGCCTGCATGAAGACCACCAAAAATGATATTATTAATTCTGCTAATAATAATATATTTGTCAAAGAGTCTACTTTAAGATGCTCCTTTTCCTGCTTTGACTAAAGGCAGACCAGAGGCAAAGCTAAAAATAGAAAACTGCTTGATCCTGAGGTAGATTTTCCAGATAATGACAATTAAAGGGCAGAGGTGGATCATCTGATTTATTTGCATTTTCCTTCTAAGATGCAGATATTATATTCTGTATATGGAGTCTAGTGATTGCTACTGCCTCCCCACTCACTGTCCATCTCCAGCAGACTTGTGCTCTCTTTTTGGTTACACAGGAGCGAACCTTAGTGGGGAACTGGCTTTCTTGAAGATGGCAGCTCATCCATCACGGCTTTCACAATCTGTCAGCGTTGCATTTAATCTCACCTGTAATTTTCCAGGGAGGCTTGCAAAAGCCACAAACAGAATCTTAATGCTATAAAATGCTGCTTGTAGCCAGTAAATTCTTTCTATCTGGATGAAGCTGTGCTCCTTTCAAGCAGCCCTGAGATATCCAGAGAGAAAAAAACTCCCAAATTCAGCTTACAGTCTTGTGTGCACAGATCAAATTCTGCTATGACTGGTATATCTTCTCTGTAAAATTACATGAAACTAACTGGATACTTAGAACAGAGAAGCCATGAAAAGATTGTTTTCCCAGGGGTCCTAAGCATCCACGAGGCTCCACTACCCATTTCATGAATTTGTCCTTCTGGAGTACCTTTCACTTCAGTTACATGGTGAGCTTCATGCCCATCTTTTCTGAGTCATGATCCAACTTCCCCACACTCACAGCTTTTAAATGAAGTTTGGATTCGGTAAGCTTGTACTAACTCTTAAATCTTAATCTTTCATTTCCTCTCTTAGGTTTACTAGTAAAAGAATGAGTGAAAGTGGAATCAATATTACCAGAATTATTCTCTGGGAAACAACACCAGATTCAATCAGAGAATGTTGCTCTGAAAATGAGATATAAAACTCTGCTTCCCAGATATATGTTCAATAGTAAAACCTCGCTGCCTGACCCATCTGTGTCACACTGACAGATCATATCATCTCTTGATACAGACCCACAGAAGCTGCAATTTGTCGACAAGTCACTGAGCTGCGCAGATCTGGCTGGATTTCGGCTATATAGTTTCTCTCATGGCAATAAGATAAGAACAAGGAAAATCCCTGGAATTATGTGGATGCCAGTGACCTCATCAAGGGCTTTATCCCTTGTTTCTCATTCCAGAGAGACCTACCCTCTAGACAGAGTTATGAACTGAAAGAATGTGTTCTTTTCCTCTATACATCCTTCTATATAGTTTCCTCAGCAAACAGATTAGTAAAATTACTATAGCTACATTTTTATGGGTGCTGGAAGCGGTAGTTGTAATTATGACAGCATTAGATTTCTGAGAAGCTTATTTTCAGCCTCGGAGCTAAAAAACTTAGATTAAATGTCCTGGTTATTTATTTATTTATTTATTTTGTGCCAGGTGTCCTAGCTAGGCTGAATTACTTCATAACATTTCATCAAAGCACTTAATCAGCACCTGAGGGCAAGATTAAGAAAAATACCATGCTTTGAAATTAACTATTTTCCTTAATATCATTAATGTTGTCTCCATAGTTTGTCAAAATACTTTGTAGTTCAAAACAAAATGTCTGCTATTTTTAATAGAAATTCTGACAAATTTGGTCAAGTTGTGAACCTCTAACCACATGGAGGCTCAGAAGATTTTCTGTGCAATTTTTTTTCTCCTGAGTATCCTCCAGTTTTCACAGCTCTTAGTAGATACGCTTTCACTACAGACTGTTGCATGACTTCTCTGCAATTTTTCTTCCTTACTTGCTGAAGAAAATATATGTTTTGGCCCAGAACAGAGAGATGTGGGGAAAAAAAAAAAAAAAAAAAAAAAAAGAAAAAAAAAAAAGAAAAAAAAAGAAAAATAAAATAAGCAAAGACTAGGAAGTCATGGAGAAAGGGTAAAGGCTTTTTTTTTTTTTTTTTTTTTTTTTTTTTTAAATAAGCATAGTGTCTCACTTTCATTCCAATTATATTTACAACCCTACTTACTCTTTTAACATATTTCTGAGTTGTTGTTGTTGTTGTTGTTGTTTCTATTTTAGGTAATGAGTGCATAGAACATTCACTGAAACTACAACTCTTCATAACAGTTTGCACAGAATTTCAGAATCTTAAAAAAAAAAAAAAAAAAGAAATAGTAATAAAAATCCTCCTTCAGCTCAAGGAATAGCAAGGGAAAAAATGATTAAAAAGGCCAAAATAGACCAGAATATTCTTCTATCCAGACAATCAATTTCTCAATGGGGCCCAATAGACATATTGAATCACACATTTTGCTTACACAGCTGCCCAGAGAAAAACAAGAACCATATTGCTACCCATCTCCTTTTGCTAAAGGTTGGCAATTATAGCAGTTGGAAAGCAATAACAATCTTTCATTGTGTCAGCGAGTATTACTCAGATTGGCATACAATATCCCTGCTTACCCTTAAAATATTCTTAATTAAATTAAGATTAAATCTGTAATATAGAGGTATGATCCTACTGATATTACAGATTTTGTGACTCAGCAGAAAGATGCTAAGCAGAAATTCTGTGGCCATGTTATATAAGTATGTGGTAGGTGCAGATTTACTTTCAGACTGAAATGAATTGATGTTACTTTTCATCCAGAATCTTATTTCTAACCATCTGCTTAACAGATACATGCAAAAAATACAATAAGGCAGTGTCATAAGCCAATCATAAAAGAACATTCTCCTCATGGCAGGTATAAGGGAATTTGTTTATATCTTGAAACATAACAGTTCATTTCCATAATAAATAAAAATAGCATTTTGGGTGTGTGAAGTTAGAAACCAAGAAATAAAGCTGGTTCAGTCCTGGTAGAGAGTAGCTAGTTATACTTTTCATAACCAGGAATGTAGCCTTTCACAAAACTGTCTCAAACTTGTTTTTCATTTTTATCCAGAAAGTTGGAAATTTACTAGAAAGAATCATGATATCTGAATACAAATAAAAACAATGTCTGGAATTTCTCATTTAGAAATTTAATACATTCTGTACTTTTCATTCATATAGTTTAATTTTCAAATGCTGAAAATGAAGACCATTATACTGGTTTTTAAGCTAGTCTAAAATTTAGCTAGCTAATAGATTTTATTCTTTGTTCTGCTGCAGACTTGTTGCATTTTACTACATAAGTGCCTAAAAGAGAAAAAAGTATTGTTAGTGGTAGGCAATAATTACTCCTTGTGATAAACATTTAAACACTACCTAAACCACAGAATTAGCATGAAGAACACTTTTATTTGGGAATTAGCAGGCAGATAATCCAAGAATTAGTCAATAATGAAATTTCAGAAGTTAAATCTCTGATTGAAAATTCAGGCGAATTAAAAAGAGCTGTCTTAGTTCCTCCTAAATTCACTCTGCACTTACAGCTACTCAAAAAACAAAGACACATTTCCTTGATCTTCTCTGAGAACAGTGAGTATATGAAGCCATTTAGGAAAGACAATCTAAAATCAAAATGGATTTTAGATCTTTGTACATCACAGGCATGAGCTCAATTACAGGATAAGATTACAGACCTATCAGGACTGAAATTTTTAAAATTGTGCTCTGAAATGTATGTGATTAAAAAAAAAAAAAAAAAAAAAAAAAGTGTGAAAGCTGATATGTTTTGAGCTTCAAGTCAAGTTGCTTCCAGGATTAAATGAGTGCTGGTAGGGGATTTTCTTGGATCACAGTTCCACTAAAGTCTTTTTGGACATCAGGTCTGGACTATAGAATAAAGGAACCAGGCTTACCAAATCTTACAGGATTCTGCACAAAATAAGGAAATATATGGGAAAAAAGAGTGCATATGAAATAATATGTATATTGTCAGTATGCTCTGTTCAGGCTTTCCATAGATTCAGTCTGATCATTTCACATATTCATCTCACCTATGTGATAGTGTTAGAATATATTCCCATTAAAATACATGTTGCTGACGTGCCACAAGAGTGACATTCCAGTTGTACCGAAAATTTTGGACAAGACATAGAATTATGAGCACCTGTTGGTTCACAGTCTCTGAATTAGATGATATTTAAGGACCTGTTTTGCTTTTTTTTTTTTTTTTTTTTTTTTTCCCCGCGTAGGTTTCAACTGAAGAAGGAATGAGCTTAGCCAGAGAATATTCTTGCTCCTTTTTTGAGACTTCAGCAGCCCTTCGCTTCTATATTGATGATGTATTTCATGGACTAGTAAGGGAAATTCGAAGGAAAGAGTCCTCACTGACCATGGCAGAAAAGAAGATGAAGAGGAAGGATAGTCTGTGGCGAAAGCTGAAAGGTTCACTGAGGAAAAAACAGGAAAGTACAACTTGATGGAAATTCCTCATAAGCCGCCCCTCAGGAGTTGTCCTCAGCAACCTACAACTGTTCAAAAAAGGCAACATTAACACACCATCTTCCAGAGCAGATCCTGGAGTTCCATCCCTTCAGCACTCATGCAGAAGTAGTAGCACCTTGAAGGCCCAACTTGTGTCGCCCTGTGGCCTCTCTGTATTATAGATCAAGTCACTTAGCATACCCTCTCAATCTTTCTCTCCAAACCTGAGTGGAGAAAATAATGTTTTTTTTCTCTGTGGTCCCTGGATGGTCTTCTTTCTCTGTGGTCCCTGGCTAGAACTTAAGTCAGCAGCCTGTGCAGATCCATCTACCACCAGTTCTAGAACAAGGGATGTGTCTATCACTTCTTCTCTTTGTGTGCATGAATCATTTCATCATCCCAGAAATTAATAACACCTATTTCAGTGGATATTTTGAATGTTGAAAGAGTTCAGGATTTGACCTTCAGCTTTTCATTCACTTGTAGTTTTAGGATTAGATTGTGCTCAGCCCATGTGTGCATATGAGCTGGGTCTAGAATTCTGGTGGCTCTCAATTTTACCCTGGTAGAGCCCCATCGTGACTGCTCTTTCCATTTAGCAGGAAGCATTAGCAAGCGCAGCATAACTCCCACATCAGACAACCAGAAGGCAGCAGGACTACAGTTCTGTCTCCTCTACTTATTACTAGTCACAACTATCAAGCAGAGGTATATGTTTCTGCAGACATATAGTAAATTGACCACACTCCTACAAAGGAGTGCAAATAAACAAACAAACAAACAAACCAGTCAGATACTTCCCAGAGCCTCCCATAAAGTGGCACAGATCTGTTTCACTGTAACATCTGCAATATAGAATTCAGTCCTCAACTTACTATTCCTTGACAATCCAAGTGAGTCATTTGATTGATCAGATGGGAGAGCTTTTTAAATATACATTTTTTAATCTGGCATGAAATAGAATATAATCTCATTGATTTTTTTTTTTCTAGATTTCTTTACATATTGAATTTATTTATAAATTTTACAATGAAATCATGCATACATTTTGTTGAAGAATAAAGATCCTGAATTCCATTAAGCTTTGTTAGTATTCATGTCATTTGTCTCTGTTCTCTGATAATTGATATCATTAAAAAATATGAGTATGCCTTAGTAATTTGTATTTTTTTTCATTTTTCTTCTTTGACTCTTTTTCGTCACTTGAACAAATTAATAATATTTTGGAAGAAAAAAATATATATATTTTGGAACTGGGGGTAGCTTATTTGTTTTGCTGTATTAAGTATGAAAAAGTTATGATTTTATTAAAAAGTTCAGTTCATTAAAATCTGGTATTTTATTCTCTACTTGAAATTCCATCCAAGAAAATCCAGTGATTTATTTTATCTTGTCAGAAATTTTCCCTCAAAAGTATCACTTCAATGTGTACAGCCAGATTACACGTGGCTATATTTCTACCTCTGACATTTTTTAGAGGAATACAAACACACACATTCAAGGTGAATTTTCATTTTCCTAACTTCAAAAGCACAAACCTGCATTTACATTACTGTAATTGCTATTATTATTTTTACGTGTACCAGTACAAATATCTTAGGGAAGCTTCCTAGAGACAGAGAGATGTGCTTGTTCTAGGTGTTTCTGAGCTAAGTATTGGTAGAGAGACAACAGGAGGCTACAGTGAACAGAAGGTGGCTATGAGACTATAAATAATAAGAAAAAAACATCTGTGACTGTTCCAGTACTGAACATTGCAAAGGGAGAAACGAAGCAGTCATTCTACATGTAAGCGACCATATAAATTACTGTCCTGAGAAACTGTGAGGGGTGATCACTAGCATTTCTCAGGCAGATGCTTTGAATCACCTGAAAAACATTTAGCACCGGTTATTGTTTCAACTACACTAATGAAAGACGTACTATATCAATGCTGGCTATGCTTTGTGTTTTTAGGCACAAACTGCCTCTGGTCAGTTCAGAATACAAAGGATTTGAATAAAGAAGGCATGGATACAGTTTAAGACTAAGCTTTAAAAGAATTTATAAATTAAACACACTTTTTTTCTCATTTTCATCATTAAGATCATGTGGCTTGAAAAAAATATCTTTCCGTACTAGTAAACTGTCAGCCTTCACATCAAGGTTCCCAGATGCAAACTGCTGTTGGAAATGCTGCCTCAACTATGCTAGGTTCTGCCCTATGCACTGCAACTGGTTAGGAAAGTACTAGCTGTTGTTTTCTGAAACCATGTCAAATATCATTCTGAGATTTTAACATTACAGTTTGAGTATCTTTGATATTTTCAAATTACGAGCAGTAATATAACTTATACTGCCATAATTTTGGATGTACCAAGCCCATGAAATGTCCAGGTTCTCAGTATGTCCATAGCTAGCCCATACATGCCAGATTATCAAATATATTTTATATCTTTATATCTTAGTATCTTAGTCACTCCAAAAAGAATGAGACCCTGTGAGAATTTCCTGCTACATCTTCCATGAGCATTTTCAGTCATTAGAATCTGTATTGGGCGGAGAATTCTGAGTTAATCTCACTCCTTTTTATTCGTATAAAACTTGAGTATGGCATTTAGTCATTAAGTGACAGAGATCTTCTTCTGCTGATTTGTCCTGTCTAGCTTGGATGGTTAGCATGACATGAATCACTGACTAAAATGGATGCCTCTTTACAGCACCTATATGTTGCTCCATAAAGCTCAGCTTGCATCCAAGCCTTGTTCTCTGGTGGCTCGAAACAGGTATGATAAATACCATCATTAACAATTTGTCCACACTTGACCTATAGTAAAGAATGGTGCTGTAAATGCTTAGCGTTGAATGTTGTCTCTGAAATCCCTGACTATCTTTTATTTTTTAAATAGGAACATCATTCTGATTTACCATCATCCAATTCTTCAGTAATCTAGAATACTTAACCTCAGGTAAATGAACAAAGCTGGTGGAGGTTATGGTCAGTGAGGCTAACATAAGTCATAACTACACAAGATGTTGGATACAGCTGCTTTACCTAATTAATCATTACCATTCCATCACAGAAGATTGTATTTAGGTAGCAGGTCTAGATGACTGAGTTAAAAAAAATAGTTGTTCTGCATCTAAAAACTTTTATAGCTCTGATTAGTCTCTCATCTAAACATGTCTGGAAAATCTGAAGAAGGAAACTATTTTATTTTACTATGTTACCTACAGCCCCATGAAGGCGGCAGTTATAATTTACTCCACTCAGACTGTGCTGTAGCTGGACGATAGTTCAGCTTGCTTCCTTTATAATTAAAGACAGATAATAATTAAAAATAATAATAAAATTAAAATAAATTAAAAAGTTTGAAAATGTATCCATAACATCTCGTGGAAATACGTAATATATGCTATTTAATTAACTTTTTTTTTTTTTTTTTCTCAATTCTGGCATAACACATGCTGTATCTCATTTTGGAGTAATTACTTCTGAAGAAGGCTTTAAGTCAAGGTGGACTACTTCAATACTTTAAGTTTCTTTTTTCATATGTTCTATGTATAGGTCTTAGGACTTAAATGGAGTTACATTCTATATTTCCTCACATCACCAACTCCTTATATTAATAGTAAAATGTCTTTACAAATTATTTAAAATAACTTTTTACACCAAAAAGACAAAGAATATTTTAAGTCTTATTTATAAGAACATGTAACTAGAACAAAAAGCAATTCTCTTCTTCTGTCCACTACGTAATTAATATTTCTACACGTCTCCATTCTGATTCCTTCTTTGACATTTGATTCCTCCCTGTATCATGACAAATGACAGGAAAACAAGTGAACGATGGCCCTCAGCAGAGTTTAGTGTCTCACAATGATGATTTACATTCTAGAACTATGTCAACGTCTTCTCCCTGATTGAACGTAATGCTCTCTGTGGGCCAGACAGTGACATTTGTGATAAGCAAAATAGCTGCATGTGGGCCTCCTTGGCTCTGTAGAGATAGCGAAGATACCTACTGCAGATACCTACCATCTCAGAAGATAACACTGAGACGATGACATTTTAACATCTAATGTCTGAAAAGCAGCAGTTTAATTTCATATTAAACTCAGTTTAGTTAGCTGTAGGAGCATACGAGAATTTCCTTGAATTTTTATGAGCAATGGAAAGACAAATGTCTACAGTAGACACCTATGTTAACATAATTCTTACAATATAACACCTACAGTGGCAGACATATTTAAACATACCCCTCAGGATATCTTATGTACATAGGTGATATCATATACATTGCTATTTGTTTACACCTCTGAAAAATCCCTAAAAATAAGTAAATAGAAAATCAAATTACAGAATATGACTTTTATATAGAATTAAAATCTCTGTTCTCTAAAAATGACATTGGACAGAGTAGTGTCTTAGACCAATTCTGATACCGTTTTTTAGCACTATTTCTGGTCTGATCTTCAAGTCTGTGCTCCTCCTTAGGATGTCTGACTGGCAAAATGATTTGTAATGGGGATGGCATTGTCTTATAGATGCTGTGAAAGTCACCCCAAGTGGCATTGTCCTGCACCTCTAGCCTGATTTATTGCTCCCTGATGCTCCTGTTTCTAAGCCTCCTCAATTTGAGCTCTCCAATTTTGTTACATCGCACTGAATTATGAGGTTATTTTATGATGAGGACAAATGTCCACTGAAGAGCACCAAACTCATTTCATGATCTGAACTTTTCCCCCAAGAGGTAATAAAGACAAGAACATCCAAAGCCATTGCATCACCTACTGTATATCTTCTGTCAATAGATAATTAATGTGACAATGAGATTTTCCATTCTTATACTTTGTCATGAATCACATTTTTTTACAAAGCTTTTATCTTTACAATTGCTTTAACAACTATAAGACCAAGACCAAAAGGATCATTATTTTAAATGGTTGTAGATTGAGCAGAATTCCAAGTAAAGAATAATATTTGGAGGGTAAATATACATATATTGCTCTCACTTTTCCTCTCTCCTTTTTTTTTTATTTTTTATTTGTGTGTGTGTGTATGTGTGTACATGAGTAAAAGAAAACAGTATCATTTTACCCTTACATTTTATTAATAGAAGAGGAAGACATCTATTTCACATTTAAGAAATTTGGTAGAAAAAAAGTTTACTATTTCCCTGCTTTTGCTATACTCTACAAGCAAGATAAATTGCAATTCTTTGTTCTGGAAAGAATAAGCTGGAACAGAGGTAGTAGATTAAAGATACATATATATATTTTTAATGATGCTTTTGTCTTTATCCAGTCCCCTCTAGTATCCTGCCCTGTCAAAGACTTCTGGTCAGTTTCTTCTATTAGTTTCTCAGCAACAGAAAATCCTGAGGGCTGACCTCTCCATTTTCAGCTCCATTCAGATAAATTCACTGCTTTTCACATTAATTTCAGTTGCTGTGTTGGATTACTCAAAGCAATGTAAAAGATGGTCAGCGGTGCTTCTAACATACTGAAGATACTGTATCTTTTTCCCCTTATATAAACTTTCCATATTTTCAGTGTTCATACTAATATTTTTCAAGATGAACTTTTTCAAAGCCACACAGCTTACTGAGTAGGAAGTTGACAGTTTCTGCAAACTAAGTTTCCGCAAACTAAGTTTCCCTCCATTGCTAGACACTGCTGAATAATCACAACTGCCTCTTTATGTAGGTCACTGAATGAGTTAACTTGGACACTTAAGGTACTCAATCACTCTAAGTGGGCAGCATTTCCGAAGACAATAGAAAAAAACAAACAAACAAACAAAAAAAAAACCTTACAATTGATTCACAACAAACTCTTGCAGAGAGTTACACATTCTCTCATGATGATGAATATATTTCAACAACACAGAAGAAGACGAGGTTTATGTCCTTGAAAGCTTTTAAGAGCCATAACCCAGAGTACAAAACAATTCACAGAAGATGAAATAAACAGAGTATTAATGATGGGAAAAAACAGGCAGGAGATAGGGGAAAACTCAATGTGAGTAAACATATGAAAATCTAGAGAACTGGGAAGGTCTCACAACATTCTCTACTCCAGGTGAATCTTAATGCCGTCTAGGAAGGGAACAGCAGATACGATGACAAAAACATAGAGCAAAAGCTCAAGATGCCCGATTCAAGTGCACATCATAGAATTTTGAAAAGTATATTAAGAGGAGATGGCTAGTATTAAGAATAATAGAAACTGATGTTGCAGCTTTGTTGGCCTAGCAAATGAAAGGGAGAGGTTAAAGAAATTACTAATCTAATTTCATTTCTTGAAATGTAAGACAGTTGGGAAACACAGTTTAATAAAATTAAAAAAAAAAAAAAAGTACACAACAAAGTCAATAAATCAGAAAGAGTCAATACTTCACAAAGTCTATGGGGAGTATGGATTTTCTTCAGTGGAATATGCCTAAGCTTTCTAATGAAAAGTTTACTACAGGCACCTGTGCAATAAGTTGCTCCTTCTTTCAATACTTGAGACAACAAATCTCTCTGGTTTCTGCTGGCTCCTTGTACTATGCATGCTTGAGAGACTGAAAACAGCTGCTTTCATCTGAACATTCGGGGAAAAAAAGATGATCTGTGTTTTGGAAGGATAGTCGCAAGAAACCTCATTTATATGCCTTGTAACTAACATAAATGATGAAATGATAGTTCCCTGCTGAAGATTTAAAATGGTGCTTCAAATATGTGGTTTCATCTGGGAGAGCAGATACCCGTTTGCAGCCAGTGCATGCAGACCAGATGTTAATGAAAAATGTAGGTAGGAACCTGTATCTGCTCTCCTGTTTAGCTAATAAGGTGCTCACCAAATATTCCTAGTCTTTATCTAGCAAAACTGGATAAGATCCAAGTTATCAGAGAATACAGCAGGGATATCTTTAAGGAGGTAGAAGTTCAAAGGAGTACTTTGAAGAGTTCTTTGACCCATGTGGAGTTGATTATCATGATGTGGATAAAAGAAGAGAAGAAAAATAGATGAAACCACAAAGCCTGGGAGAATATGCTATATTTGCCAACAATAAACTTCAGAAAGACTTAAGTTATAGAAGCTGTAAAATATTGCTGTGATAAAATTTCTGAACTGGGATGAACCTCCAGGGAGCGCTGAGAAATTTGAGAACAGTCAGTACCATATCAGCTCTTTCACCTGGCAGAGACTTTTCAATCCACTTGCCACAGTGATGAAAATCATTATCAAGAATCACAGTAATTCAAAGAGATAAGAGAAGAAAAGACATACTGTGACACAAAATGGCCCTCACTTAATGGATAATGAGATCCAAATGGTTTGCAGACTGACCAAATTGTGGCAGATTTTGTGAGTCAAGAAAGGTCTGAAGACCACTGTTAAATATCCTCAGTTTAAAATGGAATTATATTAATGTCAATAATTTCTTAGAATCACTGAATCATAGAGGTTGGAATGGACTTCTAGAGGACATCTAGTCCTCTAGTGTCACGGAGTTAACGAGATCAATTTACACCCGTGACAGAGAGTAGTAGGCCCCTGCCCTCCCCTCCCCAGCCCACAAAATGGGAAGGAAGGGAAGAAAACAAAAACAGCGGCAACAATCTATTGAGGAAATCTTATTTTACTAACTATGATATCGAAATGCAAGATAACACAATATAATACAATCTGATTGAAATTGAGACTAATAAATCAAATAAAATAGGAGAGAGAGAGTTCCCGAGACCGATTCAAACCTGAAAAGCTTGGAACAGCCAGGAAAGCACCCTCCAGCACCCACTGCCAGGCAGTAAGAGACCGCCCCACCCGGAAGGGCCAGATCCCATGACTTCTGTAATGTATAGGGATAGGTGCCTGGAATTGGAGCATTAACACTTTAACTCCCAGTACACTACATGATGTTTTGATGCCGAATACTGAGAACCAAAAACAAAAAAACATAAAACCATGACACCCAGCTAAGATAGGTTCCCTAGAGTAGGATACACAGGAAAGTGTCCAGGCATATCTTGAGAATCTCCATAGAAAGAGACTCCACAACTGTTCTTGGCACTAGAGTGGTTACTCTCACCACAAAGAAGTTTTTCCTCATGGTTATATGAATTATATCTGTGTTGAAGTGTGTTTGTTGAAGCAAACTGTCCTTACATGGCAACACCTTCCAGACCCCTTATGTCAACTGAAACTCCAGGTCCCCTTTTGCTGCCATATTGTTCACCAGCAGAACTGTGTTACTGCTGAAGACCAAACTCTCAGGCTCTGCCTTACAAACTTGCTGTCAGATACATGGTCACATAGTGGATAGAGGTCAGCTATAGCATGCAGGAGGAATTGCTCATTTCCATCTATCGATCATAGGAGGCAGGTTACTAACCTGATGCTTTGGCTGTGGCTGATTTTTTCTCGCTTGGGGAGCTGTGAGGAAGAACGAGAACACCATTCCTCTAGAAAGGCATCTAAAAGCATATGTGTTTCCCCAACCATCTATTAGGTGTGTTCATCAAACATCAAGGAAATGATAACCCTTCTTGACAGCATTTTTCCTGCATTAAAAATGTCAAAATGTTATATAAAACATATGTCAAAAAACAAATGTCAAAAAGTTATATAAAAGGTTTTTTTTTTCTTTCATTCCCCCCCCCCCATTCCTTTTTGAAAGTATAATTGTTTTTATATGTTCTCTCTTACATACTAAATAATATTAGAGAAACTCATGTAGACAAATGAACGCAGTGTTTTCAATCCCAGAATTTCACCTGTCTCCACCTGTCTTACAGCCACTACCTGAACTAAAAGAAGGAAGGGGGAAAAGGGGAAGAGAAAAAAGAGATCATATTATTGACATAATTACTGCTAATTATCACAGCATATATTTTCTGTCTGCCTCACTTAGTATCTCTCAGTTATTATTTTCCAAAGGATACAAGCTACTGTACACTTACAATAGAGAAAGCCAGAAAAAGTAGCTCAAATTAAATGCATAATTTTTATATGCCTGTTTTTAAGTAAAAGAGGTATTAAATATATGTTTGTGTCAACTTTATCTTGTAATAATTTATGGTAAAGATGAACAGAATATTGGCACTTTCCAATCTATATAATAAAAGTGTCCCAGGAGGAGTTTTCTGGGAAGACTTCAGGTATATCCATTAATCTATAGTGATAGTAAAAAATCAGGAGTAAATAGAGGTTCAATATTCAACTAATTTCCAACCAGACATGACATCCAAGGGTATGGGTAAAGCCTTTAAATTCAGGTCACCTATATTTAGGCAATATAAAGCATTATGTCACGTCCTACTAAGAACCATCTGAGCTTAATAGATCATTTCTTTCTCCACATTCCACATATCTACAGGGACTTGCAGCATTGCTATTAAATAATAAGAAGGCAAAAAAGTAGATTTTAAAGGAGTATATTATCTATATAAGTAAAATAAATAATTTTTATATAAATAAAATGCTATACGCTTTATAAAATTATATGTAGAAAGGAATAGGAATCCATGTTGTTTATTTGTTTGTTTTTTGGCATGGGCGAAGAATATGATTAGATCTCTGATAGGTATTCTCTAGAACTGTATCAAGTCAGCTAAAAATTGACAAGAAATTCAAGTATTCCTTTTCTTAGAGAAATAACAACCATCACAAGTTATTCTGATACAGGTTCTCTATGTTATTCTCCATCAGTTTGCATCCCATCCAGTAGAAAATGTCATAAGTACATGCACAACTTATATATCATAATACAGCAACAACTTTTTATTTTTTTATTATTTAATTCTAGAATTCTTTGACAAAACAAGAACTAAACTAGAATATACCAATTTAATCAACTCTTGATGATTTAAAAGCTATTTCAGTTAGGGAACTCTTTGTAGAAAATAGATTTTAAAATTATGATTAAGAGCAGTAAATCAGTTTCCTGGGTGTCACCCTTGGCTATGTCATCTTCAGTGAGTCTTTTCCTCAATTTAAACATAGCCCCAAAGTGCATCATTTCAGCCATAAAAAGTATGTGGATTTGAGACTAGAAATAATTTCTGCAAATCATGTATACATGTCTGGCTACTTATGTATTAAGTTAAAACAGGAACCATAAATCTATAAATTCTTGGCAGAAAATTTTTAATTATTATTATTATTTTGTTGTTGTTGTTAAAAGCATGCTTTTCATGTTTTACTTTATCTGGTTCAAGAATTGTTTTCTCATTCCTTCAAAGGGTGTTTTTTTGGAAATCATAAAAAATATATACAAGTTTTTAATATATATATATCTTTTCCTTTCCTTATATTATTGTTTTAACATGATTGGCAGTTAATTGGAAATAGAAATGGGTTCAGTTGTCATCTTAATAAGGACTTTGGGCAGTCTTTTTTCTTTTGCAGCAGTGACATTCCCCATGTTCCTGTATAATATGGTAGGCTTAAAGCAATAACATTGCCTTTTGTTTTGTTCCAGAACAAATCCTGAATGACCCTGTTCATGAACTAGTCCATGTTAGCTAAGCCTGTGGAGCAGAAATGTCAAGTAGCAAAACAACAGCAGTGAAATGACAAATTTTCTGCCAGTTTTATACTCAAAATCCAGCAGCACATGGAGGAGGGTAGGGTTGCAGAATTTTTAAGTTGATTGCCTTCAACTGACTTATAATTGCAGCCTCAGGTCCCAACTAATTCTGTGCTTGTCAAAAGTGTTTAAACATTAAAGAAAATGAAGTAATCACAAGTTATTTATTTATTTATTTACAAACCATTATCTCTTTTAATTAAAGTTATTTTCAATTTAGCTTAAAATCATAGAATCATGGAATCACAGAATCATAGAATCACGGAATCACAGAATCATAGAATCACCAAGGTTGGAAAGGACCCACAGGATTATCCAGTCCAACCATCCACTGATCACCAATACCTCTCACTAAACAATATCCCTTAACACAAAATCCAAATGTTCCTTGAACACCTCGATGACTCCACCAACTTCCTGGGCAGTTCATTCCAGTGCCTGACCACTCTTTCAGAAAAGTAGTATTTCTTAGCATCCAGCCTGAATCACCCCTGGCGCAGTTTGAAACCATTCCCTCTAGTCCTATCACCAAATACACAAGAGAAGAGGCCAACCCCAAGCTCACTACGAGCTCCCTTCAGGTAGTTATAGAGAGCAATAAGGTCTCCCCTGAGCCTCCTCTTCTCCAGGCTGAACAATCCCAGTTCCTTCAGCTGCTCCTCATAAGGCCTGTGCTCCAGACCCTTCACCAGCTTTTTTGCCCTTCTTTGAACACGCTCCAGGGCCTCAATGTCTTGCTGAGTACAGCGGGACAATTTCTCCCCTGTTTCTTCTGGCAACATTATTTCTGACACTAGACAGGATGCCATTGGCCTTCTTAATATACAATTATAGGGTGGAAAGCTTACTTCTGAATATCTTTTTCTATTTTTGATCTGTTATATTTTAGGTTCTATGCCCTTGTCCAGGAGAATATCATCACTATTATTATCCAGCATCCTTCAGCTATCAAGTTTGGGATATAACTAATTGCATTTATAATGCTCTTCCATTGCACTAGGTGCTTTTTCAGCTTCATGCATTAAAGGCAAAAAGAAATCATAATGCTGGAGTTGTCCAGAATGTGTATGTCATTACAGAGAACTTGTTCAAAGTCTTTTGCTATTTACTGGGGGCTTTCAAGTTACCTAGATACTTGGAAAAAAAAAAAAAAAACACCTTTAATGGGATGGCTGGAGTTAACTACAGTAAGAAGAACATAAAAATCATGTGACTTCCTACTATTGTAGAAAGGCATTTCTGCAGCTGGTCAGAATTTGTCTCCCCTGTCTCATCATGTTGCCTCAAAGAGCAAAAGATCTTTTGTTCAATGTTATGAAAAAGAGTATATCCACATAAATTTTCTCCATTTTTGCTTGAAATTGTCTGTAGGAGACACCTTTTTACAGCAGATGATATTTTGTGTGGTTTTGTCCTTTTCAAACAACACATTGCTTTAGTTCTTCTTTAATTGAATGTATCTGTAGTATTAAAGTATATAAGAACATGCATTACCAAAAAAAAAAAAAAAAAAAAAGAGTTTGGGATTAAACTTTTAAAACTTAAAACTAGACTTGATATAATTTTAGGAAATATCTTACTATCAGCCTCCGCCTCCTCCCTCCCCTCCCTCCCCCCCAAAAATGTTCACAGAGTATGTGCTTCAGTTCTTTATTTCTGTTTACTTTCCACAATACTTCGTACATCCTCACTCAAAAAAAACAAAGTTTTGAAAGACTATGCATACAATTTCTAGAAGTCCTGACAGGTCAAAGGTACGTAGCTTAGAAAATCTATGCACACCTCTCGGCAGACCTGTGCTCAGAACCTATAAACAGAAACCAAAGAACAAACCAGGTCTCATTTTTGAAGATTTTACTCCCAGTGTCCTAAATCAGGTTTCCAAAGAGAATTTCTTTTTTTTTTTTTTTTTAGTCTAACTATATACAGTGCTGAGAGACAAACAGTGGGATTTAATGGCTAGTGATGATAAATAATTGAGCTAGTCAGCAGAAAACAGTGTTCCAGGGGAGTGCATGAGATCCTGCTTATTTCACGATTTAGTGGCCTACTTAAAACTCTGAGTTGAGCAATTGTACTCAGATGATGTCTTCCTCTGTATTATGCACCTAGAAGCATTTATTTTTCTAAAGTACTGGGAAAAACAGACCAGAGTAGTAAATGAAGATCATCAATTATTAATACTATAAGGAATGCCCTGAAAATAATGCCTCTTATTTTATTATTTTCACCTGCAATGTCAGAGACAGATTTTGGTAGCATGGCAGTGGAAGTGCAACATTCCCTTCAATATTCCACTACATTTTGTTGCTGTGTGATAGACGGCAGCAGAGAGGAAGTCTGACAAAATGATGTCTGACATGGAGTGAGTATGGATCAAAGATATACTGTTGAATTTCTCCATGATGAATAAATTTCACCCACTGAATTACATAGACACTTGTTGAAAATTTATGGGCTCCAAACAATGGATGTCAAGACTGTGAGGTGATAGGTAGTGTGTTTCAGAAGTGGCAATAACAATGTGAAAGACAAGTAAAGTTCTGGGTGGCCATGAAGTTTTTTACAAGCATGGCATTCAGGCTCTTGTTCATTGCACAAGAAAATACATAGCTTATGGTGGTAACAATATTGAAATATAGTGTTTATTATCTGTGAATTTACCCTGGCAAATAGTGTTATTATGCTATTTGTATGTATTATAATTTCCTTGGAAATAAATAGGCAGAATTAATTTCAGAGTACCCTATGTATAGCAATTAGTGCAATTGTTAATTAGGTAAAAGTATAATCTTCAATCAAGTCAGCTAGCTGCATGCAGTTTGAGAAGCTTGTGCTTCCTTCTTCATGCAGCCCGCTGGGCAGAACTTTGTTCTTTACCACTTCTTCTCTGGAAGCAGTACTACATTGTAGAGGGAAATTGGTATTTGAAAAGGCCTCAGACTTCTGGAATCTTTGAAGTCTGGGCATATGTCAAGACAATAAAGAAAGTTCTTAAGACATAGCTGGCTTGGAGCTATTAAGCAGTGAAGGAGTTGAGTAGTGATTTTGGAGCATGAATTTAGGTATCTCTTAAATTTCCTGCTATCCTCCTTTTTCATGTCTTGCTTTGGAGCACTTTATTTCTATCACATTAAAAGATTCAAATGCATTTTCTAGATGAGCATCCTCCTAACAAAACAGTGCAAGCAAGTAGATCTGCTGATGAAGATTAGGAGTTTCTCCTAAGTATGCTGCTTCTTGTTACATAAATGTGTTACATTTTTATAAGATCCATACTGCAATTAAAAGAATGACCAGTACATGCAGTTACACATATAAAACTATTATCTCCATGGAACAGTAGAAATAATGCTGCCAAGGTGATCCTGTCTTTTGTGATATTCTAAATATATTGTGAGACAAAAACATCGTAATACAAAAGCTTAAATCTTGCTGGGCACAGAAGCTGCGCTTCAAATCTCAGCTGAGAAACTGGGATTTTTATTACTGTGATAATTTAAGGTAAGAGGGCCAAAACTGGTTGCTTTCCCTACAGACTTGGAAATAAAAATTCTTGCACAGCCTAGGATATCTTAGCATAGCAGCAGGTTTTTATGAAGATATTCTTAGTTAACATATTTAACGTAGTTAACATAGTTAACATCTGAGTTTCAGATTTAAAAAAAATGAAAAATAAAATCCAAGTTCTGTTGGATTCAGATCAAAACATCCAGGCAAGCTTCCAGAGAGTGGGTTGTTTCCCAAATAACAATAATTTCATTAGTATACTTCTTGCAGCTCAGCCAACATGCTAAACCAAGCACTTGCTAGTAGATTATGTTGGATAAATATTTTGTGTTCCCATAAAAATGGGTATAATAAGTGGTTTAACTCTGTTTTCAATAAGCTAAATAGGCGGTTTGCCACTGACATCGCTATGGAGGGAATCAAAGCTTGTGCTTTATGCAACCATACTTCATAGTGTTCTTCTTTGACTGGTATTTTGAAGAAGCAGAAATTGGCCACAAACAGACAGAGGATGAAGCATAAGATAGCTTTGAGACACTTGAAATATTTGCTTGTTCTTCTTTTCTGTGAGAAAATAGGGTAGATATTAAAGAAATACATGAAGAGAGGAAGATTCACAGTTGGACAGACTTCTCATCCCTCTGTAATGTGAGATAGCCATCTTTAGCTGTGTCTGTACAGAGATATCATGTACAATTTTGTGCCTGGACAGGTCAGGTGTGCAATGGCTGCTACATAGAAAATTCACCTCATTTTCTGTACTTCAGCCTACAATTTTTAAATTAAGTTCACCTGTTTTAAATTTACACATTCTGAAGGTGGAAACTGGAGAAGTTCTGTCATTGAGTTTTTCTTGTTATTTTTCCTTTTCTGAGTAAAACTTGAGTCAATATTGAGCACAAACTATAGGATTTCATTTTTATCCTGACATCATTATTTCCTTAGCTTTTTAATGTGGTCATTATTGTTTGTATTTGTCTGGGGAGTGAAAAGAGATGAATATATAAGCTGTCTTAGTGACTTTTTAAGGATTTTATTTATTTATTTATTTATTTTGTGATGTTCATCTGTGCATCTCTGTCTCTCTGTGCACCTTCTGTCATGGCAAACACTCACATGTGAGAACACACAAAGAAATTTTGAGAAGAATTGAGCTTGTTTCCTTTTTATGAATTTATTTTTAAATGTGGAAAGCAGCCTTTCGCAAATGACCTATGTGGTTTAGAATCCTAAGTTGTTTAGTATTCACTGTTAAATCTGCTCTCACGCATTGTCAGATCCAAGAACAAGAAGGCAAACCACTAGTGATCTTAAGGCATACAAGTTAAACCACCAGCGATGCAATAAATCTTTTCTAAATGGTTTTATAATTTCATTCCATGCAGCAGTTCTTGGAATCGTCTGATACATTACTGTAGAAAATTGGCATCAATTTGAAAATTCTGAGCATGAGTACAATTTGTTATAGCAAAACATTCTATTTTTTCTTCACCTTACTCAAGTAGACTATGGTTTTATAAACTAAAAACATCCTGCTACATATTTTGTTCTTTTCAACGGTAATAGAAATAATTATAAGGAATCAGATCTCTTAGAATTCTCAAATTTTGGCTTCATTTTGTTGGTTCCAAAGTGTTCAATATCTTTGATTAAATGCCAGCAAGGGATCTGTGTCTAAGGCATCACATAATAAAGCTGAATCAAATATTAGCTCTGCTCAATCCTATCTCACTTTATACCACCCTAGGGAATACTTTCAGCTATTATTACCTGGTGATTGTAACAGCGTTACTAGAAGCACTCATAGCACATTCCCAACATTGGATTCACTAGATTGAGGAGGAAGTGCCAAGATCCCTGATTCACGTGGATTTTTTTTTTATGTGGGCTGTCAAGCTCCATTCACATTGAGTATATAATCACTCACTGCTGCTATATTCACAGCCACTGCTGCTTGTCTTGTCTCTATGCACCACCAAGACCATGGCCTCATCCATTTCTCTCCCACTTCACTTTAGATATTTACAAACATTTACAAGATCCCTTCTCAGTCTACTTTTCTCTATGTTGAAGAGATTTTTGTTTTGTTTTGTTTTGATTCTGCCATCAAATGCAGACTTCAAAGAGAAGAAGGAAACAGAGTTGCAGTTTCCATGAAGAACTTTGGTAGTTGCAGGAGTGCAGGAGTTTCATGAACTCCTAATACCTCTTTGCATATGTTTTCCACTCATTTGCTGTTTTTGTTTTTTTTTTTTTCCTTTCATTAACGCTTATAAAAAAACAGACAAAAGCAACCAAATTGATATAAAGATAAATGTTAGATTGAGTTTGAAGTATTTTATATACTTTGTCTTTCACTGTAATGGCAAATTTAATTTATCTGGTATTCACAGGAACTGGAACATGATATTCTATGCAGCTAATTTGACTGAATATTTTTGAGCATAAATTTAGCCTATTGCAGCTAGCACTTTCGTCTGTTCCAGTCAAGCAATTTATTAGTACAGAATTCTCCTGAAATTCCTTTTTGCTAGATCCTTTGTGACTTGGATTCTTTTCCCATCAGTATCTACATTTTCTCACACTGAAATGAATGTCTTCTCTTCTAAGGAAACAAAACTACTTCAACTTACAAAGCCAAGGAAAAAATATTATCTCTGAAGAAGAATAAGTAATTTTAATTTCTTGAATTATTTTACTTTAATAAATAGTTACTTACTATCTTTATGAGAGAAAACAAGCAAAAGAATTTTTAAAATTCTCATATATGGACATTTTCAGGACTGTTCCTTTTGTGGAGTTTCTGGAGTCTACAAGGAATAAAGCTGATATTCTAGTCTGAATTTCATTTAGATTGTTGGTAGGTTCTTTTCTCCTTGTTTTCCTCTTCTCATATATCTTCTCAGAAGTTAGTGTACCTAGGTGCTAGATATTTTGTCAAATATTGTTAAAAATGGACAAATTGATGTATAAGTTAAGACAACAGCAGGTAGACCAATAACCATATAGATGTGTGCATTCGTGCAGAGATGTATCACTCAAGCCTTGTTATTCTTCAGAAATCTAGCCAGTAAAAGGATTGATTAGTATTTTCATTATCTAAGATATTCAGATGTTTTTTCTTTCAAGGAAGAGGAAAGCATTAAGAATCTCATTAACTAATAAAAGAAAAAAAATACATGTTAATTAATGGTCTTGTGGAATTAAGCTCCTTTTTTAGTCTATGATATATAAAGCAAAATACAACAAGCAAACAAATAGGAAACAACAACAAAACAGCACCTTTAAGAAAGGGAGGAATGAAGGAAGGAAGGAAGGAAGGAAGGAAGGAAGGAAGGAAGGAAGGAAGGAAGGAAGGAAGGAAGGAAGGAAGGAAGGAAGGAAGGAAGGAAGGAAGGAAGGAAGGAAGGAAGCAAGGGAAAACAGAAATAAAAAGGAAAAACAGAAATAAAAAGGAAAAACAGAAATGAATACAAATTAAGCTAACAAACATTCCTGACTGCTGATCCTAGATAACATAAAATAGGAAGTAATTTGTCATGGTTTGGAACTGCAGTGTTAGTATGGGTCATTTCAGCTTTATGGAATTACATTTATTTTTTTGGTGCTCTCCTAACTGTGATGGAATCAAATGTAAAGATGCCAATATTGGATGATGCACTAACACTCACAATTTAAGATTAGGATATTGGACATTTCTTGAGCTCATACACAATAAAAAGCAGTAGTAAATTAGAGTACTCTTGTCATCACATGGATGTATACACACTTTGGATCTGGCAACCCAAGAATTGTAAAGTGTTTTATAAACATTAATTAATCACATCTTGCTGCAACCGTCCCACGGAGCAAACATAAATTATTAACCTTAGCGTTACATGTGGTTGAACATGCACTTTAATTTTCTTCCCTATAGTAATAAACCTGTTTTCCACTATATTCTGAATTATCTGTATCTATGTTATCATATAACCATAGAATCATAGAACGGTTTGGGTTGGGAGACATCTAATTCCAACTTTCCTGCTATAGGCAAGGACACCTCAAGGTCTTTAAGAGATTACTCTTTTTTTTCACCTTTGTCCCAAAGCTTGTTGAGGAACACACACAGATGGACAAGTCCAAGCAAGTCCTGGTCAAAGCTGACAAAATCTTTTGTCTGAAGATTTGCAGACCAAGAGAAACATAGAGAGAGAAGTGCAAACTTAATGTGTGGGAAGCAGTCCTTTGTGTGAGCTCATCTCTGGTGAGATAGCCATCTCAGGGGTGCTGCACATGACTCTTACTTAAGAGCCCAGGAATGCCTGCACATGACTCTTATCAGAGTGCTCAGGAATGCCATGTGGACAGATGAAGAAAGATAAAAAAGGGACCTACAACCAAGAATGTTATGTCTGACATCAGATGCCTCAGGATGTGATGCCTGCCTGCTGATGGACTCTCCTGGGCCTGCTCTGTTGCTGTACCTGCTTGCTGCCTAAGGCTGACCACTCTGCTGCTGCTCTCTGCTGCACTTTTGCTCCTCCTGTATCTGCCTCGGACCATTAGAATGGTGTGCAACAGGACGCTGCTGGCTCTTGGTAGTGGCTATCCTTGCTTACAATTTTTTCTCCTTTCCTCTCTCTCCTATCACCTGCTTTCCCTTCCCCATCTCCCTCATTTGTCATAGTCTCCAGCCTTCCCCTCCCCATCTCCCTGACTGTTAGGATTTGTAATAAACTGGTTGGACCAACATTTGAACCATAATTTCTTAATCTCAGTTCAGGTATACATATATTAAAAGAATCTCCTCTCACTCTGATAATCAGAGTGAGACAGATCCTCATCCAGTTTGGCCTTGAACACCTCCAGAGAGGGGGCATCCACAACCTCTCTGGGCAACTTGTTCCAGTGTCTCAACACCCTCACAGTAAAGAATTTCTTCTTAATATTTAGTCTAAATCTACCCTCTCCCAGTTTAAAGCCATTTATCCTTATCCTGCCACTACATGCCAGTATAAAAAGCCCATTCTCGGATTTCCTGTGGAATCCCTTTGAGTATTAGAAGGCTATTGTAAGATCCCCCTGGGGCCTTCTCTTCTCTAGGCTGTGGAACTCCAGCTCTCTTAATCTGTTCTCATAGAGGAGGTTACCTAGACCTCTGATTATCTTCATGTTCCTCCTCTGGACCCACTCCAATAGCTCATGTCCCTCTTGTGTTGGGAACCTAGAACTGGTCACAGTATTCCAGGTGGAGTCTCACAAGAGTAAAGTAGAGGGACAGAATCTGCTGCATCTCTTGATGCGACCCAGGATATGATTGGCTTTCTGGGCTGCAAGTGCATATTCCTGGATCAAGTTTAGTCTTTCATCAACGAATATCTCCAAATCCTTCTCCTCACTGTTGTTCTCAAGCCATTCTCTGCCCAACCTTTATTTGGGATTTATTTAGGATTGACCTGACTCAGGTGCAAGACCTTGCACTTGGCCTTGTTGAACTTCATGAGTTGGCATGGGCCCACCTCACAAGACTGTCCAGGTCCCTCTGAATGGCATCCCTTCCCTCGAGCATGTCACCTCACTCAGCTTGGTGTCTTCTGTAAACTAGATGGGAGTACACTCAATCCCACTGTCCATGTTCCCAACAAGATATTAAATAGCACTGGTCCCAGCACTGATTCATGTGGAATGCCACTCATTGCCAGTTTTCACTTGGACATTATCCATTGACTGAAACTCACTGAGTGCAATCATCCAGCCATTTCCTTATCCAGTGAGTGGTCCATTCATCAAAACCTCTTTCTTACAATTTCACAACCAGAGTGTTGTAAGAGACAGTATCAAACACTTTGTGCATGTTCAGGGAGATGACATTACCTTCCTTTACCCACTGATGCTGTAAATCCATCATAAAAGGCCACCAAGTTTGATGAGCATGACTTGCCCTTGGTGAATTCATGTTGCTTACTACCAGTCACCTCATCTTTATTTTCAGTGTGCCCTAGTATGGGCTTCGGGAACATCTGCTCCATGGTCTTGTCAGGCACAGAGGTGAGACTGTAGTTCTATCGCTCTTTTTTTTTTCCCCTTCTGGAAAAAACAACAACAACAACAACAACAAAAGAACAAACAAACAAACAAAAAAAACCTTGGAGCTTTTTGCAATCAATGGGAATTTCACAAGACTGCCATGACCTTTCAGATATTATGGATTGTGGCTTGGCAACTTCACCCACCAGTTTCCTCAGAACCTAGTTCCCACAAACTCGTACACGTTCAGATTCTTTAGATGGTCTCAAACCTGATCTTCACTTCAGAGGGCAGATCTTCCTTCTCCTTATCTTTGCTTTCTGCAATTTGGGTTGTGGGGCTAGAATACTTGCAGGTGAAGACTGAGTCAAAGAACTAATTAAGTACCTCAGCTTTCTCCATATCCCTCATAACCAGACTTCAAAGTATTAAATGTGTCTTTTCATTCCTTCCTTTTAGACAAAGAAACTTTTTTTGATAGTTCTTTATACCTGGGATATATATATACACATTAGTAGCAAGGTATCTGGGTTGATTGTTCCTGAAGAACTGCTGTCCTATTTAAGAGGAAAATTCTTTCCATAATTTCTGTTGTCTAGTAATTTGTTCATTGCACATACAAATCCTATTTCTTCTGCCATTTACACTAATACATTTCTCATGGAGAGTTGTTTTTTTTTTTTTTTTGCTTTGTTTTGTTTTTCTTATCTCTGCCAGTGGACTAATCATTTAAGACAGAAATTGAAATAACTGTTAAATAACAGTAGTCATTTTAAGGTAGGAAGAACATAAACAATAGAAAGGAAAATGAAAGCAAATAATAAAATTAACATCCGAGTTTAACATAGTTCTTATTTGGGAAAAAAAAAAAAAAAAAAATGTTTAGCAGTGTTGCTGTGATAGTTATTGGTGTTCATAATTTCAAGGGGCATTTAGAAGGTGCTCAGTTTTAAAAGACAGAGAAACCATTCAGTTTCTCATGATGATTCTTTTGACCCACTTCTGTTTAGATTAGTAAACCAGGAAAAAAAAATATATATACATCTTAGTGTTTCCATTTATCTACTAACTTTTAGGGAAAAGTTATTAAATTTTGTTATTAAAAAAAAATCTATCTACTATCTATCTACTAAAAGGATTTTTTTTTCCTAATTGTTTAGTTGGTTTATTGGTTTATAGTAACTTCAATTTTCAGTTTCATGCCTACGTAATATTACTCTCAGAGAGAGCCTGGGCCAGTTACTTTACTGCTACTGTAGGTAAACAGTCTTTGACATAGCAACTTTTTGAGACAGAATGCTGATAGAAAAGGCTTATTCTGCTTCTGCCATCAGACAAGAAGACAAGACTGAGTGAAAGAGAAAAATGGGAAGAACAGGATGAAGTCTTATTTCATCTGAATTAAGATCTTGATCAGGTATTCTAGACGGGGACTATGCATGATGCCTCCAATTTTTTTTCTTATTCACAAATACCATTTTTAAAGGCCTGAAGCAACATGTATTCATTCAAAGGATGCTCAATGATTTCAGTGGTTGGCAGCTGTGGGGCACTTACTGCCTACATTTTCTCTTTGTGTTCAGTCAACCCAGGAATCCTGTTTGTTTTACAAGTCTGACATTTCCCAGATGTGTCAAGGTAACTGTGAATGTGCAAAGCTATTTTTTCACACGTTCTATGTCTGTCTCATATTCCTGAATATCTGGCAGCCTGACTGAAGAAATTGTTTCCTCTTTGGGAAAATGTAGTCAAATGTCAGAATCTCAAGTTACATTCAATCAGGATTTCCAGGTAGAGACAGATCTAAAGAAACCTGTCCACAAGGCAGAACTGCTGAAAAGGTTCCCATCCCAACACAAATTTTGCACAAACTAAGTAAACAAATGCTGCATTTTTCAAATTTTTCATGATTACTAAAATGACATCCTCAAAAGGAGAGAAGCGTAATGAATTTCAGTCTCTCCTTTAACCCAGATAACTGAGTTATTCTGGGACTCATTATCAATGTGTCCTAAAAAAAAAAAAAAAAAAAAAAAAAAAAGAATAAGAAAGGCAAAACTGTATTCAAAGTGAGGTAAATCCACTCATAACATCCAGTAACAGCAGCTCTCATTGACTAACAGTCACTGAAATAGTCCACAAAATCCTGACCAAAGCACCTCAGGTGACTTGCAACAATTACTGATATTTTTTGGCTGCCCTTCCTCTTCTCTTTTAAATTGATTTAAAGGTTGAAATTTAAAAGATTTTCTTTCAGTCTTGCTTGCAAGAAGTTGATTTCATTGACATGTGATGTTTACAATGATGGCATGTATAGATAAAAAAATTCCAGCTTAACCATTTGTTTCCTTTCTGTTAGGTAGCTTCTCTCCTAATGAGACTGTGCTTTGTCATTTCCTGCTACTAGGTTGCAATTTTCAAACTGCAATAGGATGGCCGCAATGAAGAGCAGTCTTTTTGATCATACCTTCTTTGGCATGTTCACCGTCCCAGAATTAAATAATACAGGAAAATGTACACTACAGAGCTAATAATTTTTGTATCTAAGCATTCAGCTGACTGTGATTTTGATAGTTCTCAAACAATGGAATCTGAGTTAGATTGCATGAATAGCCTTGTGTTACTGAACAGCAGTAATGAAGATGTCAGCTGAGAATTTAAAATGATCTATCCTTAGTCATTTAAAGGACTTATATATTTTTCTGGTCACCTGTCAACTTCATATTACATGACAAGAATGACCCATATTTTTGTACCAATGGGATACACTTGCATATTTGGATGGGAGGGGAAGGGAAACTAGCATGGACTCATAGCTCTGCCCTTCTTGAAGTTAGTGTTGTAAACAGAACAAGAAGATGACATAGATTCTTTTATGGATAAGACAATAGCTGCAACTGAAACTGTTCTGTTTCCATGCACAATTATGTAGATTTCACGCACTCTATGTTTTGCTTATGCTACTGCTGCTATAGAAACTATAAAACAGTAACTCTCCCCATGTAGCATCTAATAAATATACCACAAACTATGCTGATGCATATTTACAAGTGTAGTAAGTGTTAAGTCTAAAATACAAGGAGCATTTTGCCTTTGGAATAGTATGTTTGTTTTGTGGTTCTTACTTATTCAGCTAATTTAGATGTTGTTCTGTACAAAGTACTCCATATAGTCACAAGGCAAAGATAATTTGTTAAAGTTTTCACAGCATCACACACCTATAGCTGGTAAAGATGAACCAGACCCCACAGACTGGGAAAGTCGAGGATCACAAAAATAGTAAAGAGGGAAAACAGCGATAAGGAGAAGGAGGAAATACATCATTCAACCTTAACCATTTGGTTCTCTGAACATTAAGAGGGTTTCGGTCAACTGTTGATTGCTGTTTACTTAGCACAGAAAAAGAAAAAAGGTCTGAAGGTATCATTAAGTTTTTTGTTTGTGAAGGTGGTTTTAAAGCAGATTATTTCTTTATTCTCTATACAATTTCCAAAGCCAGATATAATTTCTTCGTCTTCTATGCCCTAGAAAGAATATTAGGAATGAGGAGAGTTTCCGAGACAAAGATTGCAGGTTGGTATTTGAGAATCTACATGCTCCACAGAGGACAAGCTGACTCCGTGACTTTCGCCTCTCTTGAATAAATGGTGACTCATCTCTGAACCTGAAATTTCAGTCTCAGCTACATAGGAATCAGCAACAATCAGATAAAAAAGACAGTTACAGTAAAAACAAACAAACATAAGAACAGAAAATTAGAGAGCAGCAAAAAAAAAACATCACTGCCAAATAAATTCTTCCCTTCCCTCCCCTTCCTACTCCTGCCCTCCCCTCCCTTCCCTTTCTTTCCCTTTCTCCTTCGTAGGGGAAAGAAGCAGTGGGGAGAAGAAAAACAAAAGGAAGAAAGAAAGAAAGAAAAAAAAAAAGTATATCAGAATTTCTTTGAAGGTTACCCAAAATAATTACCCTCTGAAAAAAAAAAAAGTATATTTTCTCTAAGTTAAAATAATAATAATAATAAAAAAATAAAATCCTTTTTTTTTTTTTTTTTTTTTGTAATTATAATCTTGTAATTATCACCAACTTCTGATGCAAAACCAAAGCACAGAGAGGTTGCTTTTCTAGCCCATTGTCATGGCAAGAATTTCATTCTTAGTATATGCTCACTCAGAAAAAGATTGTAAAGACCTTCACTGTGTCCAGGAGAATACATCAGAAAATCTTCTGATAGCTTTGTCCTTGTTTGTCTCTCTTTCTTGGTATAAAAAATGGGGTCAGTCTGGCATGTGAATCTTTAAAATGCCTCCAGTATATTTCCCCACCTGCAGGTATTAAGGGGTCAGGAGACCAAGGCTGCATTTATCACAATTTCTGGAAAAAATGTATTATCTACTTTAAATATTTTAGGAATGATCTCACTGAAATCTGAATATCATAGTAAGTGACTTTCTCCTTAAATATTAATGAAAAGGAAAGCTGAAGGAAACAACACTGCATAAAAATCATGTGCCATGCAAAAAGAGGCACTTTATTAATGTGCGTGTGTACTCCTGTGGTTGCTGTGGACATAACCTCACATTCAGTAAATGTTAATACAGCATCCAAAGAAATAATCTCTTCAGCAAGCAATCCACTTACAAAAAGACTAATTCTGAAGCTACATCACAAACTTGGTGTTGATTGTCCTTAATGTAACTTAAAACAGAGTGTTTTGTCTTTTTTATTATTATTATTTCTTATAGTTTACATTACATTTAGTATACAACATTTTGTTTTGTTTTGTTTTCTCCCTTTACTCTAACATAAACCAAGACAAAGTCAGTCCCTGTGGGTAAAGCTTTCTGTTATGTTCAGGGTTCAATATGTGGAAATTAATAAGATGCATAAAAATAAGTCATGTATTAAAAACGTATTTGAAAAAAATGTTTTACTTGACTTAAAATGCTTTCTGTTCTGCGATTCTCAGTAATGAACACTATTTGGAAGAATTGTGTGGAAATGAATTTTCCATCCAATTATTCTTTTTTTTCTTGCCTCTAGTCTGTCTCAGGACAGTTTCAAGAACTGTTAAATTTTCAGTGAAAAATGAGGGTGAAAGACATAAATCTACCCATAGCAGCTAATAGCCAAAACATCACCTGCCGTATCAGGGAGCTACTTTACTTTTCCATTCTGGCTTTCACAGAACAAAGCCTTGAACCTTACAATGTGTTGTATGAACTCCCAAATATGTGTTGGAGAAGAGGTTTTCATCTCTTCCAGGTGAAATGTTCCTAGCTTCTACAAACAGTTAAATACTAATTAGAGATGAAAATTAGACAGTTCTCCCTGTGAGGTAAGTTTTAAAAATAAGTCATTATGCAGAAATCTTCGGCACTTTTTTTTTTTTACTCATTTCCATTCTGTACCAACATTTCAAATGGGAATACATGTTTTTCGAGAGTGCCTGGTAGTTTTCAGCCCATATTTCTGACCTCTTCTTTATGGGTGTTTGTAAGTGCATTTATGAGTAAATCTACCCAAACTGAGTTGTCACAACTTAAACACATATGTTCAGGCCATTTTGTTTAGTAACAATTACCTTTATTGTCTTGATTCAAACGCCTCAAGGTGAAGTGCTCTCCTGGACTTACAGCTTTGATGACGTTCTTATGGTAGAGAATTCACTTCAATTCTCTCCGCCTCCAGGACAAAAAGGAAACACAATATAGGGATGCAGCAATCAATAGGACGTCCCTTCAAAAATCTGCATTTTCAAGGACAAACTGAGTAATCTTCACATAATTATTTAATATTTGCCTTTCCACAATCAGAGGTTAGAGAACATATTGTGTACTAAGAGGCTTTTACGAGTTCACATTTCCATCTGGAGCTGTAAAAAGTGCTTCTAATCTAACACAGGGACTGTGACATAGAATAAACTGTGCTTTAGTGCATTTTTTATTGGAAACAAACCCCTCCTTTATACTCTGTTGTTATTTTCCTAGGCCTAAAAGCACCGTCAGTGGAAAAGGCAGCATCTCCCAGCACACTTGGTCTGCTAAACTTAATATCCTTCTGTGCAAAAAAATGGCATAAATTAATTATTTAATATCCCCTTATTGACACATGGTAGTAAAAACAAACAAACAAACAAACAACAAAAAAAAAAACCAGCTTGTTCATGCTTCTTTCTAGCACTTTCTTTCCAAAAGTCTTCAAACCATTGCAGCTGCATTCTACAGTGTAGTGGGAAACTGCTGTGCAGAAGGGGGCTCCAAAAACCAAGGAGAAGACAGGACGAGGAGAGAGCCGCTCAGAGCAACTGAGAGCAGATGAGGAGTCAGGGACAGCGCCAGGAACAGTGTTCTAACACTCCACCCATACATAGGCATGTAGCTCCAAATATTTCACTGAAAATATCCACTACAAAACAAAAACAAAAACACTTAATCTGTTAATCTTTCTTACTGTATTTCAAATGAAGACTCTAATATGACTGAAGACTGAAGGAGATGTCTAATATTTTGCATTGCTTTCTGGAAATAGTGATTTTGGTAGTTCCTGTTTCCACATGTTCTCCAGTTATTGTGGAGAGGGAATTCATGCTTGGAGAAACACCATGGCCAAGACACTACTGATCCTATCCTCACTTCTCTGAAAGGGTAAAATAATTAAATTTATTATTTCATAAGGCAGTCTGGTGTATAATTTTGATATAAGCATATGGAACTCAAATGACATTAAGTTACACACGGTACAAAAAATATTAAGATAGAAGCATTTTCAAAAGTCTGACCATTTCCATTGTTTGTCTAAAATTAAATCTTTATGAAGATTAGTCAATATTAGAATGAATTACCTTATTTTTTCATTAAAATATTGAGGGATTTTAATCCATTAATCCTGATGCTAATTAAAAAAAAAAAAGTCAAAATGATAGATTATTTTTTTATTATTCTTTTTCTTTTCAATTCTAACTATTCCTCAGAGAAGATGTGACTCAAGTGAAATAATTTTTCCCCAAGAAAATAGCAGGGACTGAGTTTGCCAGAGAGCTTCTATAAAAATGGAAAAAGACAAGCTCTCATCTAATAATGTTCCTATTAATACACATTATGTCTGTGCTTTTGCTTTGAATATACAGTGACAATTAAATAATACAGTGATAGACAATTGATATTGTTTAAAAGACAACTAATTTTGGAGAAAAAATAAATAAATAAAATAATCCACTCTCCAGAATTCAGTAAAGATGAAAGATGCCCCATGAGATTTAAGATACAATTTGGTTGTGCATCTTAAAACCATATGGGTAAGTAGAAGGGAAGGCAATGACAAACTAGCCACCAACATCACATAATGGCACACTATAGATCACTCTATTCTTTTGACATATGCTGTTGTATCAAAAGAGATTTTTCTACATCCACATGAGTTATTTAAATTGCTCTTCCGTGCCAGAAGACTGAGGCTACTACAATGGTGGCCAGTGTAATATGGGATAGGATATGAAGTCCCCAAGTTGTGCTGCTCCAGTGCTGCAGGGTGGATTTTCTACTAATATTAATCAAGTGACACCCTAGCTAATTAATCTGCTGTCTAAATCAATTTTCCATCTGCAATATTCAGAGTACCATACATTGTATGGTAAAGACTGAAAGCCTTTAACTACAGAGTATCAGGATGCATTAAAATACTTGTGAATCAAAATGAAAACAAGACAGTTTTAAAATATCCATTGTGGACTGAAGATCAACTATAAAAGAATGTGATTTTGTAAGAATTTTCTTCATTTCTGGCAGTCTTATGAAACTAGCAGTAGTTCCATAATCTGTATGAACAGGACTACTGGCACTGTTTTCTAGGTCCTGGGGAATGCTTTTAATCTAACAAGGCATTGCCATTATTAGGAAGGCTGCAGTGTAACTACACCATCATTGCATTCTGTCAGTTTAGTTTTGCATGAACCATTTGGTTCATGACGCTCTAAATTTAGTACTGTGCTACAGATAAACTAGAAACAGAATAAATATTGTAAGAACAAAGCTGTCACAGAAACACACTCTGAGTGCTTCGACCCCATTCAAAGGCCCTTCACTATAATTGTCTCTGACAGAAGGCCTCTGTACAGTGAGTACTTTAGTTCCAATGACCTTAAACACAATTATCATTAGCCTTCTTGTTATACTGTCTCTTCCTTAAACTCAAATTACTGTGCTTCTCAGATGGATTTATAAAGGCAATTCAATACTGTAGTTAGAATAATCCTAGCTGTTTGAATCAATGCTGTGTCCTTTGTAAATAAAGCTGCACTCTGAAATGCATGCCGTAATAATTATATCCATAATTTGTTACAGTTACTGTAATAAATTTGACTATAGTAATTTGAATTATTGTTGCAAAGAACACGAGGATTACTTGATTATTTAATCAAGTAATAATTTATGCTGATAAATACATTAGGGCCATTCCTAAAGTTGGGGTTTGTTTAAGCCAAACATTTAAATAATTCAACAGTTGTTCAGAGACAATAAAGTTACTCTGACTTGAAAACAAAGCTCACTTACCATCTCTAAACTTGTAAAAACTTAAGAAAATAAAATAGAAGAAATGTATTTGTCTTTTTTTTTTTTTCCCCACTGTTCTCAAAGCTGACAGCCTGCCAAAGGCAGAGAAAAAAGCCCTTGTCCAGACACCCCGAAAAGGATCAGACATTCTCGACCACAGATCCTATCACTGATTATTTTAATAGAGATTGGTTGTGGTTTTGTTTTGTATTGGGTCATTTTCATATCTAAAAATTAACTTCTAATTCAGATAGAAGCCAGGGAAAGTCAGTAGTCCTTGTTAATTACAGTTGTGAAAATAACTTGTAATGCTGAGGTTTTAGTTTTTCCTGTAACCATTATTCTTTTGCCTGTATAAGAAAGCAGGCGGGACACCCAATTTTTGAAAAAATAATAGCTAGTGATGTCATTTCAATTTAGACATCTGAAAACTCAATTTTCAAAATGCATTTGATTTTCTCTTTGTATTAACTTACTGATAAATTTAATGGATTGTATGTTTGAAACTGTTTAGTTACACATTTCCAGACACTATTCTCATCACTGCAAAATCACAAAGGTCAAAATCTGTATCAGCAGCATGCATATTCTTTAGGGTTCACCAAAGCATCACAGCATCATTTATTGTCTTATTTTTTTCCTTTACCTTTTATTTTCCTTCCTAAATTTCTAAACAAATAAAATAATTTCAGTTGAAAAGAATCAAACATTGTTTGTGGAGGATAAACTTTGGATGTCAGTCTTTTGCTACATAAGCATATGTCTGAGATACCATAATGATAAAAGTCTATCTATTGTTTACATGCATGTGTGAATACAGTGTGGCCTACTTAAGTATCCTATTTGCATCAAACCAGTCAAAAGTCTGTGTGATAAAATGTCTGAGCAGCAACTGTTTTATTTGTCAGCTGCAGTTTTGTCTGGGTATCACTGAAATGTCTTGGTGTCTTTCTCTCCACGAAACTCATAGGTGTTACTTATCTCCTAAAAGGAGCAGCAAGGAAAATTTGCTTATAATGGGGCTTGTGATGGAAGCAAAAATAATAAAAATAACAATAAAAATGCCAACAGCTATAAAACAAGCAGTGAAATTTATGATGTCTGGACTTGTAATTCCACTTCCCCTCAGGGAAAATTCCTTCTTTCATTGCCACCTTATCAGGGTGTCTTGATTTTACCCCTCAAGTGACAGAGAACTCACTTCAGAGACTGTATATATATTTTTTTTTTTTGAGGGGGGAGGGCCAGGGGAGGAGAGGGTGCAGGGAGGGAAGAAAGAATAGCTTGCCAAAGCAGGAAACACTGCAGTTTTTCATTGCATCATCCTCAGATGGAGGAATACTACAGAGAAGTGCACAAAAATTCAGCTGTGGTCATTACCGTGGTCTTTAATTCAATACATTCAAGTAGTGATTTAAAACAACATGGCCTGAATACAAGAAAGATCATAGGGAAAAAAAGAAAAAAGAAAAAAAAAAAAAAGTTGATAACACACATACTTTATGAGATAAGATGTTCTACATACAAGTAAAGCACAAAAACTTTGGCTGAAAACAGCATGCTCTTCTGCCTTCTCATCTTTCCATAGAAAATTGAGATTCTTTTACAAGACCTCCACCCTTCCACCGTTAGTTGTTCATTAGTTACACTCTCTCTGTGTATACAGGTTTTCTCAATTTCAAACTTAATCATCATTTTTACAATGGAGAATATAGGGAACAGAAGTCATTCTATAAGACAAGGCACTGTTTCTTATCTCGTATTTAAATGTGGAGTGACACATGGAGAATTTTCCAGGAGTCTTTAATTAAGCAAAACAAATCAGAGGAAGTAAGCATATTGACTCCTGATGTTACAATCCAGTAACGCTTTGAGGACATTGTTTTAATCTGACATCAGAAGAACTTCATACATTGGCACTCTGACGGTTGCAGAAACCACCAGAAGCTAACAAAAGAGAAAAAGTGCCAGGAAGAAACCATGTAGCAAATATGCCACAGAACAGTACAGTAGGAAAATGAAAAATAATCCTAAGACGAAAAGCAAATACATTTGGGGGAACACAGTTGCTCATGAAGGAGAGCAAGCAGAGGGGCCCATTCATTCAAAAATTTGTATTACCTGGATACAACCTTCTTACAAGTTGATGAAATTATCTTTAAATCTTATACTTGAAATTATACAATATACAACTGTTATTATGACTATCATGGTGATATTCATTACAATTGGTGTTGTCTAAACTGTGAAAAAGGAGAGAGCAATCCACCCTGAAAGCTTTAATGTCAGACAGTGAGGAATAAGACAGATGACAGCAGAGAAGCAGGCTGACAAAATGGCATTTCACATGGAAGTGCGTATGAAGAAAAGGTGCATCACTGAATTCCTCTAGGAATTAAAGATGACACCTGTTTACATTCATAGACTCTTGTTGAATACTTTTGGAGACCAAACATTGGATGTGAGCACAGTGAAGCAGTGGTGGTGTGTTTCAGCAGTGTCAACACTGATTATGTTTCATCTCTGCTGGTGGAGATTTTTATGAGCGTGGCATACAGACTCTTGTTCATTGCCAAGGAAAATGCATAGGTAATGGTGGTTATAATGTTGAAAAATAATGCTTTTAGCTGACCTTTTTTGTCTATAAAACAGTGTTATTGTTCTCTTTGAATCTTTTGTAGTTTCCATAGAAATAAATGAAAGGTATAACTTTCTGCATGACCTATACTTCATTTAGTGATTCTACTCCCCTACTCCTATGTGAGTCCCCACTTGAGTCTTGCAACCAATTCTGGGGCCCCCAGTACAAGAAGAACATGGAGCTGTTGGAGCAGGTCCATAGGAGGGCCACAAAAGTGATCAGAGGGCTAGAACACCTGTCCTATGTGAATGGGCTGAGAGTGCTGGGCAATTCAGCCTGGAAAAGAGAAGGCTCCAAGGAGACCTTATAACAGCCTTCCAATACCTGAAGGGGGCCAACAGGAAAACTGGAGAGGGACTTTTTATAAAGGCTTGCAGAGGCAGGACAAAGGGAAGTAATTTCAAACTGGAAGAGGGTAGATTTAGACTAGATATCTGGAAGAAATTCTTTAGTGTGAGGGTAGTAAGACACTGGAACAGACTGTCCACTGAGGTTAGGAAAGCATTCAGCCAGGCTGGATGGGGCTGTGAGTGACCTGGTATAGAGGGAGATGTCCCTGTCTATATCAGGAAGTTGGAATTAGATAATTTTAAAGGGCTCTTTCAACCTAAACCATTCTATGATACTGTGATCTCTGGAAGAATCTTTTAGTCAGTTAGAAAAGTCAGGTTTTGCATTTGTTGAAATGACAGGTTTTTTATTCTGCCTTCCTAAAGGACAAAGTTCCCATAGTCATGCTCTCATTCTGTTTGTTCAACTGTTAGTAAATTTAACTTCACAGAATCATAGAAGTGTAGGAAGTGGAAGGGACCACTAGAGATCACTGAGCCCAGCTCCCTTGCTAAATCAGATTCCCTACACCAGATTACACAAGTTTGCATCCAGCTTGATTCCTGCACTTTAGATATTTATGAGAACTGATGAGATCCCCTCTCAGCCTTCTCTTGCCAGACCTGAACAGTCTCAGGTCTCAACCTTTCCTCATATGGGAAATATTCCAGGATCTTTATCATCTTTATTGCCCTCCACTGCACTCTTTCAAGGAGTTCCCTGTCGTTTTGAACTGGGAAACCCAGAACTGGATACAGTACTCCAGATGTGGCCTCAGCAGGTTAGAGCATAGGGGAGTATCAAATCCTTTGACGTGCAGACCACGCCGTTTTTAAGAATATCATTGGCTTTCTTGGCCTCAAGGGCACACTGCTGGCTCAAGGCTGAGCTGTTGTCCATCAGGACCCTCAGGTCCTTCTCTGCCTTCTCTCTAACAAGTCAGCTCCTAAACTGTACTGATGCATGCAGTTATTCCTCCTCATGTGCAACACTCAACACTTGCTCTTGTTGAACTTCAATATGTTCCTCTCTGTCCAGCTCTCTAGCCTCTTCAAGTATTGTTAAATGGCTTTTTGATGTGTCAGACACTCCTCCCATTTTTGTATCATTAGCAGACTTTCTGAGGGTGGACTCTATCCTTTCATCTAGGTCATCCAGGTGATGAAGATGTTACCTTCTCATATTCCTCTGGGAAGCAGCAGGGAAAATTTCAGATTTCTTCTGGAGATTGGAAGGAGGACTCCTCTAGATAGGAATGTCAGAAAGCACAGCTGAAGTGCCTTTACACCAGTGCATGCAGCATAGCAAATAAGCAGGAGGAGAAGGAAACTGTGATGTACTTGGAAAATTAAGATCTGATTGCTGTCAAGGAAATGTGGTGGGATAACTCCCATCACTGGAGTACCACTATAGACAGGGATCAACTTTTTAGAAGGGATAGGATAGGAGGGAAGAGTGGGGGAGTAGCCCTCTATGTTAAAAACTGGATAGAATGTGAGGAACTCCTTCTGAGATATAGTGAGAAGCAGGTTGAGAGCCTGTGGATTAGAATTAGGGACAGGACTAATAAGGGGCAGCTAACGTAGGTGTCTACTACAGACCACCTGATCAAGGGAAGCCTGCTAACAGGGCCTTCTTCCTTCAGCTGCAGAAGGTGTCACTCTTGCAGGCATTGTCGTGGTGGAGGATTTCAACTGCACCTGGAGATCTGCTGTTAATACCACATGAACTGAAGAGATCCAGATTACTTGAGCCTGTAGATGATAGCTTTCTGGTTCAGATATTGGATAGACTGACAAGAGGTGAAGCACTACTTTACCTGTGCTCACCAATGTAGGGGAAATCATTAAAGGTGTTAAGATTGGAGGCAGCCTAGTCTACAGTGACTGTGTCCTGGTTGAGTTTGTGATCTCGAGGAATGTTGGCTTTGCAAAGAGTGGGATCAGGACACTAAACTTTGGGAGAGCAAAATTCAGACTGCTCAAGGAATTGTTGACCAAGATCTCCTAGGAAGCTGTCCTTAGAGAAAAAGAAGTGGAAAAAAGCTGGCTACTCTTCAAGGATGCCTTTCTGGGAACACAAGAGCTTTCTATCCCTCAGAATAAGAAAGAGGGCAGAGAAGGCAGGAAACCATCATTGTTTGGGAAGGACCTGCTGGTCAGACTGAGGGAAAAGAAGGAATTGTATCAGCTATGGAAACGAGGATTTGTCACCTCGGGAGAATAAAGGGATGCTGTCCAGACTTGTAAAGAGAGGGTTAGGAAAACTCAAGTGCAGATGGAACTGAACTTGGTGGGGAATGTTAAAAACAACAAGAAAGGATTCTATAGGCACATTGTCCAGAAGAGGCAGGCCAAAGAGAGCATGTCTCCTTTGGTAAATGAGGAAGGAGAACTGGTTATGACAGATATAAAAAAGGCTGAAGTACTAAATGAGTTTTTTGCCTCTGTCTTCACTGACAGCCAGGATACTTGTATTTCTCATGTCCCTGAAGCTCACAACCCTAGGCCCCTAGGTGTGAACAAGGGGAGTAAATCTCCCCCTCCCCAGCGTAAGGGCAGAGCAAGTCTGAGACCACCTCACGAGATTGAATATATACAAGTGTATGGGGTCAGATGACGTGCATCCCAGGGTTCTGAAGGAGCTAGCTGATGTGGTTGCTCAGCTACTCTCATCATATTTGTAAAGTCATGGCTGCTGGGCAAAGTCCAGGGACTGGAAAAAAGGAAACATCATTCCCATTGACAAGAAAGGGAGGAAGGAGGACCAAGAGAACTACAGACCGGTGAGCCTCACCTCTGTGCCTGGGAAGATCATGGAACACTTTCTGGTAGAAGACATGTTAAGGCATGTGAGGGATGAGCAGGTGATCCAAGACAGGCAGCATGGCTTTACCAAGTGAAGGTCATGCCTGACCAATCTGATAGCCTTCTATGATGAAGTGATGACACTGGTGGACAAAGGGAAGGTGACCAATGTCATCTACTTGGACTTGTGCAAGGCCTTTGACATGGTCTCCCACCAAATCCTTATCTCTAACTTGAAGAGATGTGGATTCAAGGGATGGGCTAATTGACGGATAAGGAATTGGTTGGAAGGCCATAAAGAGAGGGATGTGGTGAATGGCACTTCATCCAGGTGAAGGCAGATGACAAGCAGTGTCTTCAAGGTGTCTGTCTTGGGACTGGTGCTCTTCAAGATCTTCATCAGTGACATTGATGATGGGCTCAGGTGCACTCTCAGCAAGTTTGCTGAAACCAAGCTGAGTGGTCTAGTTGACACATCAGAAGGTAGTGAAGCCATCACTAGGAACACTTGACCAACTAGAAAGGTGAGCCAGTGTGAACCTAATGAGGTTTAACATAGCAAAGTGCAAGGTTTTGTACTTGGGCTAGAGGAATTCCAGATACATATACAGACTGGGAGGTAACCTTCCAGAGAAGGACTTGGGGGTCCTTTTGGATGAAAAACTGAACATGAGCCAGCAGCATGCTCCCACAGCTCAAAAGGCCAATGGTATCCTGGGCTCCATCAGAAGAGGGGTGGCCAGCTGGGACAGGAAGCTGGTTGTTCTTCTCTACTCTGTCCCTGTGAGGCCCCAGCTGGAGCACAGCATCCAGGTCTGGGATCCCCAATACAGTAAAGATGTGGAGCTGCTGCAGAGGGTCCGGAGGAGGGCCTCGGAAAACATCAGAGAGCTGGGGCACCTCCCCTACAAAGACAGTCTGAGGGAATTGGATGTGTTCAGCATGGAGAAGAGAAGGCTGCAAGGAGACTTCATTGCAGCCTTCCAGTATTTAAAAGGGGATTTGAAAAAGGAGAGGAATCAACTTTTTATAAGAGTAGACAATGATACGACAAGGGGGAATGGTTTTAAGCTCAAGGAGGAAAGGTTTAGATTGGATGTCAGGGAGAAGATTTGTACAGATTGTGGTGAGGTACTGGAACAGGTTATCCAGAGAGGTGTGGATGCCAGGTTAGATAGGTCTCTGGGCAGTATGATCTAGTACGAGGTTGGTGACACTGTCTGTGGCAGAGGGGTTGGAACTTGACATTTGGGATCGGTTCTAACCCAAGCTATTCTATGATTCTGTGCTGAACAAGACCTGACCCAGTATTGCCTCTGGGAAACACCACTAGCCACATGCCTCCAGCTAGACTCTGTGATCACAGCCCTCTGAGATATGGTAGTCAGCCAGTTGTCAATCCACCTCACTGTCCACTCTTCTACCCCATACTTCTTCTAATAACCTTTAATACTCTTGTCAGATTTCATTAAATTTTAAATAAAAGTTGAATTCTGAAATGTTCTACACATCAGGATGAAGGAGACAATATTTTATACTTTACTATTGCAGACAGAAAAAACTCAGCTCTTACTGTTTAAATTTGTGAGCTGATGGCATCTGGTCAGTCAGCAAGCATCTATCTGTAGGTTGCCCCCAGTGTATATTCTAACTCTTGCCAGGTTTAAGTGAAAAATACAGAGCCAGAGGAGAAAAAATGAGCTTAGTCACCGAGAAGAGAAAGTTTGACAGAATTATGTGGAAAGGAGACAACACAGAATCAAGGGGAGCCTGGGAAATGAATGTTCATAATGAGCTAGAAGATTTGGGACTATGAAGGAACCTAATGCTAGTCACGTATAAGAAATTTTAGCACTAATGAGGAAACTACTATGACAGGAGATCACTGAACGCAGCTGAAGAACTGGTGATTATTACTGTAGAAGTAACAAAGGAGATGAAGGACACAAATTGTTTTTTTTTTTGTTGTTTTTTTTTTTCCCCCATAAAACAACTTTTACCTGTTGAGAATTTTATTTAATAATAAGCATTTCTACATTTTCTTCCCAAGTCCTTCTTTTCTGTAAATCCTTCATACAGTGGGTTAAATAAATATTTTATTTGTTGGCAGTAAGAGTGAAAGGAAAATGTTAAGATATAGAAAAAAAAAAAAAGAAAAAAAAATTACAAGTTGAAAATAAGTGAGAAGTTGTTAACACCCTGTAGATGTAAAAGTGTGTTTTAGATGAACGCATAAAAAAGATTAAGAAGAATTTGCCACTATACTTTTGAGTTCAGTAAATCTGTATTATTTAGTGAGTCAAGAATTTGTGTTATGTATAATTGTTAAGCTGAAGCATTTTAATTTATGAATATAAAATTTATATTTGATTTTTAGGTTACAATTGCAAATAAGATAATTAAGCATGGTCATCGTTTGGTGGGGAGATTATGTTAGTGCAGTATTAAAAGCAGAAAATAGTTTTATCAAGTTGACAACAAAACTGTATACAATAGATAGAGGAATATATTATCGCTACCTAGCAGGATGCATCATTTGCTTCCATACTTAAAGAGTAAAGCTATCAGAAGCAGGTTAATGCTTCTGAATCCTCTGCTGCAGTCCAAAATACTATATGTCTACATGTATGGTGAAGAAAGCTGAGGAGTGTTTAGCTTTGGAAACTTCTTTTACGTGTCCTTTTTTTTTTTTTTTCCCTCTCCCTTCAAAGCATTCTGTTCACCTACTGAGCTGCACAGAAACCAGTGATACCAGCTTTTCAGCTGCTAGGATATCCCAGGTGAGAAATAGTGGCTGTCATAAAAAGACCATTTTCCTGCCCCTTTTGTGATGGCTTTGCATCATTATGGCAGTGCAGTGCTACACAGGCATGGCTTGTTTATCACAAGAATGTGATAAACATCATCATCGTGTTCTGCTATCCTCTATTCAGTTGTTCTTGTTATTTATTCTATCATATCCCTCCTGGGCACACAGCAATTTGCATTACTCATATTTTCTACTACTCAGTGTTTTTCTCTTGCCAGAAAATTAGAAGGATTTTATCTGTCCAGTCCAAATGTGTCCTTTGGTCCTTCAACAACGCTTTGTCGACTAGAAAAATATGGCTACTTATTATCGCTGTAGATATTCTTCTCTTTTTAGCTCAGATATCTCCTCCCTCCTTCTATCACCTTCAATGGAGTACATTTTATATAGCTCTTGCTGATTGAACATTTACCTTTTTTTTTCTTCTTTTACCCATTATACAAGTAGCGTTGTAGGCTACATCAAAGTGAACTCATTTCCTGAGAGCTGATCAAACTCTTAATGACACACATAGCACAATTCTTTCCTAGTGTTTCTTTTCTCTATACCTATATTTTTTATCCCTTTCAATTCCCCGATGCCCTTCTTTTGCCTCTTTCTACCTAGTTCACTGTTTACCAGATCTGCAGCATCTTTTATTTCTTTGCTACTTCTTTCTCAGCTTGTCTCGTCGAAATCTCACTGGCAGGTTTCTTTGTCTTCTTGAAGCACTGTTTGATTTTTTTTTTATTTTTATTTTTTTTCCCCTGAATCAGCTTCATATCCATTTTAGCACATTTTTCTTGACAATTTACAAGAACCTCTTCCTCTGGGCTGAACTATCTGCCATGATATATTCTTCATGTATATATATGTGTGTGTACAAATTTCTGTTCATTTCACCCTATCACACTGGCCTTTACTCCACTGGAAATTTTACTTAGAAATCAAAAAATGCATGGACAAATCAGCCATATATTTGAACTCCAAACCTGGATTGCCAACTGTCCAGTTTAGTCTACAGAAGAAAGATAGAGTTTCAGCAAGGAGAAAATAAATTTTCATTTTCACATATAAAAATTATAAGAATTTGGGAGAAGTATATCTGCTTTCTAATTTTAACTATAGTTCAAGAAAAATAAAAGAAGTACTTGACTCCGTTTTTTCATCAAGGACCTTTGAATTATCATAGGTAATTTATAAGATTGCTGATTTAAAAGAGATTGATATGATGTTCATCCACTTACAGTTTTACCCATTAAGTCCTTATTGGGGATGTACATCTTTGAAATACTTTTTTAGCTTAAAAGTTAGTGTGGAAATGTTCATTTTATAATTTCTATAAACTTCTCTTAGTTTTATTAAAAAATAATAAAGAAAACTGGACAGTTGATCCTTTTCAGCGTTATCTGCATTAAGCTTTCAAAAATGTTAAAAAAAAAAATGGTGAGAAGTATCTTATCTTTGAAAAGCCAGGTTGCCATGTGCACTGCTCTGCATAAACTAATGACTTTGTCTCTCCTTTTCCTGCAAGGCCAGTGAGGATCAATTTCTCCTGCAAAATTTAACTACAGTAAGAAAGTTTTGATACAGTTTTGCATGGTCTACTCAGAAATCATATTGCACTGTACTGCTTTCTGCTACATCAAAGTATGAAGTTTTTAATAAACTCTTGGTCTCTGCTGTGAAACCAAATCCTTTATGATCTATTCCAGCATAGTACATTTCATCATTCAGTGCTTGTTCACCAGTACTTCTTTCAGCTTTGGTTCAAAGTCACAGCAATGCCTCGATCTATCTTGCCGCTATATATTCAGCTGTGCTTTCTGACTAGCAGTCGTTGCCCTAAACCCTTACCGCAAGAAACCCCATATCCCAGGTCATGGATTTCTTGTCTAAACAGAAACCTCACTGCAAAGGCTCTAGGTTCGGTGAGCTGGCGACCTGAGTATTGTTTCCACTCTCTTGCTGTGCTTTACTACTGATGATGAATGATTCCTCATTTGCATCTTTGAAGATGACTCATTTAAGTAAAGCAAACTAACAAACAAACAAACAAGCAGAAGGGTGAAGGGGAGGAGGGTAGTCACATCTGTGTTCAAATGTGTGCTTTGATTTCCTGGGAAGTCTTTCCAAGTAAAACAAAAGGACAAGCCCTCGTCTTACAAATTTCTTTCTAAACATAGTGCTGAAGACACAAAGGGAGAAAGAAGGAAAAGTAGATCATGTACTGTTACATTACCAGAGCTATGTTTGGTTGGTAGATTACTTTATAATGAGCTGTAAAAGCTCAGGAATTGTGGCAGAGTGGAAAGGAGAGGAGCTATGTTAGCCTATTCTTTGGTTATGTTCAATTCTACTAAACATAAACATAATAAATCTGTCTTTGTGTGACAGTTGTTTGTGTGAGCTGCTGTTTACAGTTAGTATACACTCACTATGTTTGTTTGTCCAACATTAATTTTCACTCTAAAATACGTTTTTTTGTTTTCCTCCCCCTCCCCCATAGCCCCCCTATAATCAACTATAATGCCAATTTTGTTACTTTTTAGAGAACTAAACTTACTCAAATTGAATCTCATTATTTTACACTTGCAGTTTTGAAACCCTCAGTAGCCCATTCTGGAAGAGCTTGAGCGGTGCTTTCTGGTCATTTCTCATTCCGAATATTTAACCAAGAAAAACTGCCTTCTCTGCTTTCCCCTGTGGCACAGAAGCACTCAAGATTTTTCATGATCTAATACTAAACCAAAGGAAATTATATTGTCACCACTCAAACTAATTGAAATACTACTTTGATGCCATATATAAAGATCTGGGCCTCCAGTCATTAGCATTTATAGTAGGTTTATTGGCTAATAAAGAAGGCCTGAGTTATTTTTGTGCTTTTTTCCTTCCTACATCTATGGGCCCTTTGCATTTTTTCAAAGTTATTAGGGCATTAGGTTTAATTGCACATGCAACTTAATCATTTGTAGCCTCCCTGCCTTAAATGCATGCTGTGTACTCACAGTTTGCTGCAGCTATAACTGTACAACTTTGTGGCTCTTTGCTGCTACTTATCAGGGATGAGGGCTGCTTGCTGCTGAGAGAGGCAATTCTCAAACCCCATATCCCAGTCCCAGTAAATCTACTCACAGGATCTTTATTTGAGTGATGACTCTGGTAGTGGGTTGTTCTTATTTCCCCTACTGATACTCACATTTCTTATGCTGAATGTATGTATAATGTACATCAGGTCACATCAACCAAAGCATTTACCAAATAGCAAATAAGAGTAGTTGCAGCTAAACTTGTTTCTGGAACAGTGAAAGCATTGTCTCTTTTAAAAAATCATTTGTCATATCATGAGAGTTTCTGTCTATGGAAAAGTGCTCTTGAACCTAGAAAGCCCTTCCTGTATTAGTGAATTAGAGTTAAGCAGGGTAATTTTTTCCCCCAAAAAATATAATTAGAAAGATGATCACATTATTCTCAAAGAGATAGAGACAAAATATGGGAAAAGAAGAGGTATAAAAAAATCTGACACACAGAAAATATATTCATAACTTGCATAATTATGTAGAGCATTCATAAATTCATATGATACTATTGCAAAGGCACCTATTAAACCATGTTTCCTGCTGCATCTTCAAACCATATTCAGTTGATTCACTTGCATGACAGACATCAGTGGAGAAGCAGAAGCTCAGCATTAATGAGGGAAACAGTTCTCTTATAAATACAGGAGACATTTAAAGATATTGCTATATCTTTAAATTTCACAATATGATGTATATAATATATATGATATATCTTTTAAATCAGAATATAATGTTTTTTAGAGTACTTTTCTCTCACATCTTCTGTTTCCTTTTATTCTCCTCCACATATTCTGCACTGCCACTGATCATTCAAATCAGGAGAAAATATGACACCTAAGCCAGGAAAACATTGTGTCTGCATTAATTTATTCTCCTTTCTCCATGGGAATTAAGCCAAACTGAAGGACGTCCAAAAACTTCTCTCCCTCCCTTTCATGTTTCTTCCTTGCTTCTTCCAGACAGTGTGTCTACAGAAACAGCTCAAAAAGCAATGGCTGAAAGGTTCTCCAAGCTGAGCCTATTACTCTAACTGATTGTATTCACCTGAACAGAAGCTATAACACTGATATATAGTGTCAGCAATAAATATGTTAAGAACAAAAAAGTGTTGAAGAAAAAGGTTTAACACGGCTTGAAATTTTTTTGCCATCTGTCCACTGTGATAAAGTCAAGTCCTTTAGAGCGGGTTGGCTCCACGTTGCAAGTGCTCTGATTAACATTAAATGAACAATTTTAAACTCTGGTTGCTGCATACTTGTGATTGTGGGGATTTAAAGTTGCTCAGGTAAATCCTATGTGCATCCAAAATACATTTATTTTGAGGGTCAAGCAGTTAAAAATATACCTTAACTTTATCCTAATTATGCAATAAATTCCCAACTCAAGAATATTAGAAGTGACTTGCAATTAAAAATATATTTCATCAGAATTGCCTCTTTTTTTTTTTTTTTTTTTTTTCCCCTAAATCCCATCATTGCCAAAAATATTTCTGTCTTGGAGAAGAGTTAACTACTAAGATGAAAATATATTCAAAACTAATTCTTTGCTATGAAATGAATGAAAACCTTTTTTTAACCTTCAAGAAGTTTTGAACTGACTTTGAAACAAATGGAATGACTGTCTTCATGATCATCATACAATATATTTTCATATTTATGTGAAGATATATATGCATCTATATACTTTGAATCTTTGGAAGGCTCTGGGTATATATTCACTAAAAAAGTTTATAAGTCTTCAGAAGAAAAAGGAATGGATGGATGAGTTTAACTTTTTAGGAAAGCTATATTCAAGAATACTAACGTCTAACCTTTTAGTTTTGAATTATTGTACATACAGTTATTCAGCTGTGTAAGCTAACTGTGATAAGAGAATTTGAACTGGCATGGACTGTACCTTAAAATAAGAGGTTCTCATATATTTATACCTCCAAAAAATGCTCACAATTCTGTAAGACAATTGGTAACTTAATTGCATTGAATATGCGCACATAGCTGTGCAGATAGCACATAATGTACTTTTGAAAAATACATTATTGCTACCTGCACACTCAGCTTTCTAACCTAGGCACTCACTTCCAGTAGTCTCTTGTGTAAACAGTAATGCTAGATTATATATCCCCATGTCCCATAAATCTCCATATACTCACAATATCCTTTTTTTTTTTTTTTTTTTAAATTAGTCTCTCATATTTGTGTAATATTAAATTTTCCAGTAAGTGCAAGATCACAGGAGGTCTGTGGCATTCTATATGGGGTTTTGTGTGTGTGTTTGCACCTAGATTTTAGGCTATACAGTTCTCTGTACCATCCAATTTATGTTATGCATAGGCTTTAAAGCCCAATGACAGACGTGCTTTCATCTTGTTGGTAAAGCTTAGTATTTGGTCCATTCTTAAAAAATTATTTCTTTTGGATCATTACTGTCTTGCCAATGAAGATCAGTATAGTTGCAAAAATTTGTGCCCTTTGTTAATGATCATCACAGATATAATCTTGAGAATTTTAGGAAATCAGAACTTCATTCCTTTTTCTGTTCAAATATACCATAAAGATTTATTTGGATGTTAATAGTATGCTTTACAGGAGAGACCAGAGAAAGCAAGATGCTCGCTCACTAAGACATTATCACTACTGCCGTTCTTACATCTTCGATAAAAAGAGCAGCAGCATCACTATAAAATCTTCTTTAAAATCGTCAAGTTTATATCAGCAGTTAGCAGGAGTAAGCCTTAGGCATTCATCTTGCAGGACCTTGCTGGCACTTCTGATTTCCACTGAAAGGTTTTAATTGAGGTCATCAGGTGCCATGAAATTTAGCATAAATACTGTTTAGGAGAATTCAGCTCTGCTTCAGAATTACACAGTTAGCAGAATTGACTGCAGCCCTGTTGGCCCTGCTAGACCTTTGGTTCATTCAGGGGCTCAGCAGAGTTAGACACAATAATGTTGCTTTGTAATTGATGGCAAATTCTTCTTCATTCTAAATCAGCTCATCAATTAAATGTGACTCCTACAATCTTGAGATAGGTCTGCTTGGTTTCTGAGACTTGGGTTTGTGACTCTGACATTTCTCTCTTCTCTGCTGCAAAGTCTATAGATTTAGATAAGACCCTGAACTTTGCACTGTCCCACTTTCCCCAAGCTACTAAGCACGAACAATCATGCCTCATTTGCTTATTTATACTGTGCTGTTTTTGAGTGAATATCAATTACTGCATTATTTTCAATATGTAAAACAGGCATGTAAAGATGGCATGAGGAGGGTGGTGGGGAGTGGACAGGGAAAAGCACTTTTCCTAAGGGAAAAACAGGGCTGTGTTTGAGAGAAATTCTAGTGAAAAAAGATTGAATAGAAGACAACTGCACTCAGTACAGTCGTGGGTGATTTTTGTTCCTACATTAGGTGTCTAACCTTTACTGCTAGAGAAATGCACTTGTCTATCCACATCTCCAGTAATGAATGAACTCACATTTTAGCAGAGCTTGAAACTTCTTATAACTTTCCAGCATTCAAATAAACTTTGGGACACTGAAAGACAGTTGAGTTATGACATAAAGGTAGAAGATATTGTTTAAGGGAGTTTTTTTTCTTTTATCTAAAATTTGGGTCATTGTCACTGAAGTGAATTTATTGATAAAATACCCTAAACCTAACCCTAACCCTAATCCTCCAAAATATCTTGCTAATCTCTCTTATTCTGGCAGTCTAGCAGCAGATCCTTGATACTGAGTCATAAAACTCATTATGCTTGCAAATATACATGGAAGTTATTCTTTTAAGATGTTGGGCTGGGAAGGGGAGGGATTCTCCTTGAAGCTAAGAAATTCTTAACTGCAATAAATATCTCATGCTTCAATGAAATCAACCTTAATTATTGATAAGGACTAGAACATGTAAACATTAACTGTGGAGGACTTTGGAATATAAATTTAGAAACAAGAACTTAAACTCTGTTTTTATGATCTAACTGGGCATCATCTTAATTTTCCAAAATGACCAGCTGTTTGGGTGAAAACTGAATATGTAACCCATACATGTGAATCTCACAGGTCTGGCAATTCAAGATAGTTCACAATAGAATTACAACAGACCATTAACTTCTCTAAACTGCTGATCTTAAAGCTGTAAAGTTAAAGCTGCATTTTCTGCATCACAGCTAGTTAGAAACATCACAGAAACCACAGCGATTTTCACACCATACTGACAATTTCAAAAGCCACAGAAAGGAGTGTTGAAATATTAAAGTCATGCAGTAATTTTTATTTTAAAAATTCACCTTTTTTTTTTAGAACTTCATTCCAGATTAATATAAAGCTGTATATATTTAGCCACTTCCTTCTCTTCTCTGTTAAAATAATAATAATAATAATAATAATAATAGTAAAGAGAGAGTGAGTGAGAGAGAGAGACACCAAATGTTGTGTTCCGCATAAACTACTTTGAGAAAAGACTGTCCATTCACAATAGGCACCACATTTCCTACCACATGTCTGACTGCCTATATTTTGTTTCTGAATACAACGCAATCTGCATGAATAGTAGAGTTGTCTACATTAGAAATCATCTTTTCAGAAGTTAGGAAAGTCTGGCTTAATTTGGTGTTTTCTGTGGAGCAGTATCCACAGTTAGATGACTTGTGTGTTGCCATGATCTGCCCGTCACAAACCTTCATGGTTGGAAATTAGCAGTTGTTCAGTAAGAAAAGAAGGGCTTGCAGATCCATGAAAAAAACTTAATTTCTCTTTAGTTCTGTACCTGGTCCCACTGCTCTCCAGCTGCCAGTGTGCTGTTCGAGCTTACCTGATACCAGACAAGATCTAACATTGTGACAGAAAATATAAAGTTGATTTTCAAAACACAGTTATGAAATTTCGTGAGGAATATATCATATTCTGTGTTCCAATAATCATTCTGTAACGAAGTCTGATCTAACTTATTGTTTTCTTTCTATTTTTTTTTTCAAAGAATTAATGTTCTAGTATTCTAGTATCTGACAAGATCAGATCTTATTTTATAAATACTCACAATCCAATCTCTTTAACTTACCAAGTATTAGAATAAAAATATCATGCAAAAGATGAAAACCAGTGTAAAATCCAGATAAATGTGTTCTGACCAACTGATAGAGAAGCCTCTGGGTCCAGCAAGAAGTAAAGGAACTGTTAAACTGCATGAATCTACAGATCAAGCATTCAGAATTTAGTCTTGATGGTTCCCACAGTTAACAAGACAGAACAGAAGCTGTTACACTGTGTGCTCCCTGGCACAGCGCTGTCTTGACCTTACAATATTTACATGTGAAAATAGTGAAGAACCCTGGAGTGAACTTTTTTGACAGTGTTAAGTATAGTTTTAAAGTGAGGGGCAAATGCAAAACCCTAATTTTTAGGTCTTTGTCTAAAGCACAGCTTTGTTGTTATTGTTTGTTGTCACTGTGATGTTTTTTTCTGATTTAAATGCAGCCTAGTCAGTTCTGTCTGAAGGAACAAGGAAAGGAGATGGAGCCGAGACCTAAGCTTTCTTATTTATAGCCCAGAGAGCTCTCTGAGAGTGCTGTAGTACCATCTCTCTCTTGTATGAGCAACTAACCCATGTTGTAACTCAGCCTTTACAGAATGATACACCCGGATGACTCTGGAAGCCCACAGAGTCTGCTACACTTAGCTTCATTCCAATACTGTCAGACATCATGAACTAATTCTAACCTATGTTACATACAGATCTAGACAAATCTGTTACATCTTCTAGCAGATCTTCCCCCATATTTCAGCAGACTGTGAATTCGGGGTCTTAAACTATACAGCAGTGGACGTGTTGCAGGTGTGGGTGTTCCTGCTGTATGCCAAGTATGAAAGCAGAGAAAACTCTTCTCTGCAAAAACTATGAATGAAGTATATCTGCCCAGATCCAAAGATTCACAGAAGATGGCAGCCTTCTTCTGAAACAAATAACAAATTTACACAAAATTGCCATACATCATTAAGAAGCAAATAAGTAGAACAGGAATGTACAATTGCACATCAAAATAAAAATAAATACAATTCAATATAACATATATCAGAAAAAATAATTACACATACCCATAAGGCAAGCAGAATTTAGGAAAACAGCTTTTTGATAGTATTTCTAGCATCACTTGGTGAACTATGTGAAATAGCCATAAATCCTCTGTTTTTCTGGCAGGTGGAAATAAAGCCAAAGTGACACATGTGTTAGCCTCAAAATATGCCCATTGGTATTCAGCAAAAACTGTGTGATAATGGCCCCAAATTCTGTATTCACAGGGGAAATTCACTGTGCCCTGTGCTTAGTTTTCAATGCCCGGTTATGTAGGCTTCCTTGTGTTACGGGCAGCCACTGTTAACATGACATGATGCATGATGAATTGCGTCTTCAGGTCTTAACACACAATTTTTTTCTCTGAGCTACTCACACAACTGCCATAGTCACATGCAGGGTGAATGATAAAGTCAGGAGAGTGGGAGGGGAGGGGAGGGGAAGGGAGGGGAGACGAGGGGAGATGGAAGGGAAGGGAAGGGAAGGGAAGGGAAGGGAAGGGAAGGGAAGGGAAGGGAAGGGAAGGGAAGGGAAGGGAAGGGAAGGGAAGGGAAGGGAAGGGAAGGGAAGGGAAGGGAAGGAAGGGAAGGGAAGGGAAGGGAAGGGAAGGGAAGGGAAGGGAAGGGAAGGGAAGGGAGAGGAAGGGAGGGGAAGGGAAGGGAAGGGAAGGGAAGAGGGAAGGGAGAGGAAGGGAGGGGAAGGAAGAGGGAAGGGAAGGGAAGGGAAGGGAAGGGAAGGGAAGGGAAGGGAGGGAAGAGGAAGGGAAGGGAAGGGAAGGGAAGGGAAGGGAAGGGAAGGGAAGGGAAGGGAAGGGAAGGGAAGGGAAGGGAAGGAGGAAGGGAAGGGAAGGGAAGGGAAGGAAGGGAAGGGAAGGGAAGGGAAGGAAGGAGGAAGGGAAGGGAAGGGAAGGAGGAAGGGAAGGGAAGGGAAGGGAAGGGAAGGGAAGGAGAGGGAAGGGAAGGGAAGGGAAGGGAAGGGAAGGGAAGGGAAGGGAAGGGAAGGAAGGAAGGGAAGGAAGGAGGGAGGGAAGGGAAGGGAGGGAAGGGAGGGAAGGAAGGGAAGGGAAGGGAGGGAAGGAAGGGAAGGGAAGGGAGGAGGGAAGGGAAGGAGGAAGGAAGGGAAGGGAAGGGAAGGGAAGGGAGGGAAGGAAGGGAAGGGAAGGGAGGAGGAGGGAGCTCACCAGGTGACTGGTGTCAAGCTGAGCAGGTAAACTCCTCTTTAAAGAGGTGAAGACACATTCTAGTAGGATACTAACTCCTCTGCCAGCAGAGATTTCCCAGCCACCACAAATGTCATGTGTGCCGGGAAATCAAACTTTTGCTTCTCAGTGGGGTCCACAGTAGTTGCAGTAAAAAGGGTAAATTGTATGTGCTGACCCTCTTGATTTCAGATGCAATCATTTCCTTTAGCCAAGTTAGCTAATGGGCAACACTGATGTTCACAGCATGAAGGTGACAAATGCAAAGCCAGCCTAAGGGAAGGAGTGAAAAGGAGAAAAGCCAGTACGGGCATGGGAAATAACACCACTGTTACTGCGGCTTTTTTGTGGAAGCTGTTCTGATGCAGTGATAGGATGATGATATAAAACCAATGCATAATAGATATACAGACAGATATGTTTGCACAAATTGAATTTTTGCTTTTATTTTCCTTAATTAGATGTATGATTTTTAGGGCTCAAAAATACCTAAAAACTCTACAGTTAAGTAGTTTCTGAATTTGTGAGGCCTGATGTGTGCCCAGTAACACTGTCCAAATCATACCCTTGTTAGTAGCTATATGGCAGTTCTCCAAGGACCTCTGACATTAGAGCAGACCCCATTTACAGAATGCCATTTTATCACTGATAAGAAGCTCATCCTAAGAACCTATATAAACATGATTCAGACAAAAAATGGTATAGAAGTAATGACAGATTTTATCTCTTTCATCAAGGGCAAAGAGGCACTGTAAGGCTAAATGGTTTTCCCAGTTTGAGGAAGAGCCTCAAACCCCTGTGTAACACTGGAGTTTCAGGACATACTTTAAGTGAAAGGGATGGAGGTGTGTGCTGAGATGGATGGACACCTTGAAGGTCTAGAAGACTCAAGTTGACTTGTGAAAGCTTAAAGCTGGTTACTTTTGTTACCTTGCTGTAACCCAGGGAGAGCTGGCTGTCTGGAACTTTTGAGATTTTGCAGCTGAATTTTAAACCTGCTTATTTTTAGAAGGTCAGTGGGGAAAAAAATAATAATAATAAAAAAATCAGTCAGTAAGGTCTTATCGGCTTTACTTTTATCAGTTTTATCAGTTTTACTTTGCAGAGTAAATTTAGAATAAATGCAGTATAAATCTGCAGACAAATTTACATACAAACCTGCACTCATATCTGATCTTCAAAACATTGTAAACAAAATAAAATAAAACAGAACAAGCAACAACAACAATAAAAAAACCCTACACTTGTCTTTTCTCACTCCTCCACTCATCTCTTCACACACATTTTTGTAGGATTTTGCTGTTTAGCTTTGTTTCTTTCAATTTTTGCAGAGACTGTGCTTCCAATGCTGTTACAGAAGCAGTGCCATTATTTCTTGGAATAACTATACTGCAAGATGTTGCTGTGCTTTTTTTGGTGCTTGCAATATGAAGTTGAAATATATGCAACACATCTAAAATGGCTAATTCTTTGTCAGGAGTTGCAGAAGATAATGATGCAAAAGAAATAGTAGGTCATTGCTCTGGCCTACATGTTTATGCTACGAAAAAAGAGAAGTAATAGCATCAATTTTAGTAGAGTCAAGACTCCAATAACTGCCTTCTAAAGTGCATAAGTGTGTCAGTATTAACTACTTATACATTACACATGCTGATGGGCTATAAAGAAACATAAAACACAGTAAGAACCATAGAATATTCACAAAATACTCAAGGAGATGTTAATACTTTACAGACTTGTGTTCTTCACAGAATTTCTCTTGTCACTGAAATGTATTCACTGCTTCCTTTCAGTTTTCAGAGCTAACCGGAGTTTGCCTTGCATCTAACAGATCAGGCCGTTCAGAGGACTATTCATCTAAAGCTCAATTTGATCTCTTTTACCTATCTTACTCCCATCATCTCTCTTATTCTCCTTCTGCATCCACTACAGAAAATATTTTTGTCACAGGCCACAAGGAAAATGTTATGATAAGAAGTTGATTACTGCCATCTCTCTAGCAATAATGCTTTTAGTGTGAAGTGTTTATTAGAAGGAAATGAAAGATTCAGTCTTTTTGAGGAACGGTAGCCAGCTTTCAAGATTAACTGACAAGAAAATATATTGTGCACAACTAATGGGAGATGTGTCCCGTGCTGCTGCTATTGAAGCTGCCACAAAAAATAATGAAATATTCTAAAAACGTGCCTACAAGGTAATTTATACAGAACCAACTCTTGTCATACTGTTAGTAGTGAGTGACCTATGGTGCTCTCTTTTGCTTCAAACCTCATTAGTTATTGTGGATGTGGGGAGCTTTATGGACAGAGTCCTGGGACTCTGTGATGGAAAGGAAAGGGATCATAAAGTCAGACCCAGGCTGACTGATGTCAGAGACTATTACAGGGCACATTTTTAAAGTTCTAGTAAAACTTCCTATAGAGAATTGTCATAGTTAACACACACAACCACACTTTCAAACACCACTCCTGGCCGTAACACTAAGGGAAATAACCCATGTCTGATCTTGCAAGCCAATCAACTCCCTGTGCACAACACTAAAGAAGAACAAAAACAGCTGTGCATGGCTGTGGGGTTTGTTGATGTATCTTCCCCCTCTGTTCCAGCTGGGAACTGAATGGATACAACCATGCCTCTTTTTTGATCTTATTCCTATTTCAGTGTCAAGACAAGGCCAGAAATGACTTGCTCCAGTAAAACATCTGAGATAGGTTGTCTTTTTCACGGAAGTATTATTTCAAATCCTTTATTTTTCTGTTAGCTTGAGTTTAATGATAAAGGAAGGTTACGATAAGCTGAATGTGCTGATAGGGACCCAGCACCCAGCCTTCGTGACTGGAACCACGTTGCTTCATGTATAGCACTGTTTTTTACCAATAGGAGAAGGAGAGAGAAGAGGTTTCCTCCATGGTAGGTCAACAGCTAAGCACTAAAACAGAGATTTCTAACAGTAATTTTCAAGTTACTCTAGTTCTCTCTGCAGACATTGTTCTGCAAAGATATGCATAAGCTTCATGTACAAGAAAAACAAAACAAGAAAATAATTTTCTATTTCCCGTAACTAGTCAGCTGTTCATACACTTCAAAGAAAGCAGGGCTTACTACGTGTTTCTTGGGAAGACAAATAACATCATTCCATATGTCCACTCCTCTTCCCCCAGTTTCTTTACTCCAGCTTTTATTGCTGAGCATACGTTATGGAATATGCCTTTGGCCAGTGTATGTCTATTGTCCTTGTTCAGTCCCCTCCCATCTCCTTGTGCACTGCCAGCTCCATACCAGCAGCGCATCATAGGTTGCAGAAAATTCCTTGGTCTTTGGAAGCACTGCTGTGTAACAACTGAAGAATCCAAAGCACAACATCACACAATCTTTCATGATGAAAATTTATTCTATCCCAGCCAAGATCGGGACGCATAACTATGTACAGTGTCTTGAGACTGAAGGCACAGAAAGAGAGTTGCTATGCAAAAATTCTGCCAGGTAGAAAGCTTTGGTGATGTGAAAACAAAGTATTATACAAATCATAGAATCAGAATTACTTTAAAGAACAGGATTAAATTTAAAAATTAAGTAAACATTCTGAAGAACTTACTTGGCTGAAAAATTGCCATAAATGAAACTTTCCTTCTCATCTGTTAGTACCTTGGCAAACAACTTGAAAAAGACAAATGCAGTACTGATCAAAATACATGTGTAACTAATTACCTGATTTTCCATCCTTCCTCCCCTCTGTGCAGGCATTAAAGATGAGCATGAGATACAGACTGAAAGAAGATCAAAAGAACATTACCTGAATGTGCATGATTTTCTTACACCTCCCTCCCTTTTCTCCCTAGACTCTTTACACTTTTTTTTTTTTTTAACGCTATTTTACATTTGTTATTCTTTTTTGTGTTGTTGTCAGCTTATGATTTGACAGGACTGCACTGCACATATTGAGGATGTGAACAGTGATTATTTATTATAATAATTGCATTGATAGCATTTAAAATTTGTGTGATTTTAGCCCTCCAAACTTGCAAAATTTGACCATCAATTCCAAACTTTATTCAAAATCAGAACTGAGTTTTTGTGTTACAGCTCAAAATAAGACTTGTATCTCAGTTTGAATATGCAATGTGAATTTATGAGATATTTGAATGACTTTCTGATCTTCTGAGTGTTTTTTTTCTTTTTTTGCTTTTTTGCTTTTTTTTTTTTGTTTGTTTTCCTCTAGCTTTTCTCGAAATACTGTGAAAGAATCATTGTTTTTTGGTTTTTGTTTTTTGTTTTTGTTTTATTTTGTTTTGTTCTTTAATTTCAACTCTTTCATACTGCAATCAGTCTACTTTCTTATTAGGACTCCACATAAAACATAACAGTGTACATTAAAAGTACATTCCTTAATTTTGTGACAGAAATTGTATAAAAAATACTGATGTCAACGGTTTACAGGCTGGTTCATTCTGGTTCCATGACTAGCAGGGCAGAGGGATTTCATAGAGTCCGCGCCTCCAAAAAAGGGAAACAGTGGACCCCAAAATAATTAAAAACAGTGGCAATTATCTGAGGAGAAACAAACTAATTTACTAAATATAGTATTGGAATGCAAGATAACACACCATAATACAATATAATTAGAATTGAAGCTAATAAATCAAATATGAGAGAGTATGTCCAAAAGGTGGATAGGCCTCACCATAACGCTGAGGTGAGATGTGCAGTCCGGTGTGCAGCAAGGAGACGAAGAGGAGTGCATCAGGTGACCGTGCCAGGGGTTATATCTTCTCTTTGACCACAAAGACCCCTGGAGTATGGAGTTCTTCTCTTCTGGACAGGTGCCCGGAACTTGAACATTAAAACTTTAAGTCCCAGTGCACTACGTGAGGTTATGATATGGAATACCGATAGCCAAAAATCATAAAACCATGACAACTGATCAACATCAGAATGTGTTCACTTTCTTTTTTGTTATATTTTGTTATTTTTGTTTCTCTGTTCCAGAAAAAGAGATCAGAGGGTCTTCCAGGCGCCGTGTCATATACAAGTAATCTGTTCATCTAATTATTTAAAACAGCCTCCAAGAGATTGATCTACATACTTATGCTCTAAACATAAAGTAAAGCATAATTGCCCTGTATGTCTCTCAACATTACACATTTCATGTACAGATATTTTTCAACAATGTATGTGAGTTTACAAACAAAAAGTATTTGAAAATCAATCTTCACCATAAAGGAAAGGATTAGAAAATCATTCAAAAATATATAATGACAATATTTTATGGTACAGGAAACAAGGTAATGTGTGATTGAATACAGAAACTAATAAGAAAATGTATGTAACTTTGAGCCTCTGAGAGGAATCTGATAGATTTTTCAAATACCTCCCACAATCACTATAATCCCCTTACAGAGCAGAGAAAAATAAACTTATCCTGTTGATATTAGATCAAAACCAATAATACATACAGGCTATTACTCTGTATGACATGTCAGCTGTCAGCAACTATGACTTATGTGAACTTAAAAACTCCTTTTAATATGCTTCTGTATAAAGAGCAATTTATTACAAGAGCAGCAATTCGTCAGATATTTATTTTGTCTGTGAAATGAAATTCTAACCAAAATGTTGCATTTGCTTTGTTATTCACATTGCAATAATCTGAGAAGAGAACAGAACAAAAATGAAGAACGCATCTGAGATGAGAATGACAAAGAAGAGCAGGCTTCTCAGATGCAAGATACGAAAAGAAAATGATATTGTTTCCCTGACCATCCCAATAAGATGTTTAAAATGATCAAAGATGAACAAACCAAGGAAATAAAAACATTTACAGAAAGGAAAAAGAAGGAAAGAAGGAAAGAAGGAAAGAAGGAAAGAAAGAAAAAAAGAAAAGAAGGAAGGAAGGAAGGAAGGAAGGAAGGAAGGAAGGAAGGAAGGAAGGAAGGAAGGAAGGAAGGAAGGAAGGAAGGAAGGAAGGAAGGAAGGAAGGAAGGAAGGAAGGAAGGAAGGAAGGAAGGAAGGAATCAACATTCTTTGGTTATCTGTTTGTTCTGGGAAAATGACAAGACTTAATTCACTTTATGAAAAACTAGACAAAAATTATTTCATTAAGTGCAAAGTTGGTCAGTTCTCTGACAATATTCAGTAAGGAGATATTTTTATGGACTCTAAACCTCTTTGATAGATGTATGCCATTCTCTCCAGAGAGGTAGAGGCTTAGTTGTCTTAGTTGTCTTAAGCTTTAGGATCTTTTTCAGTCCATAGTATACGTAACCAGTTTTTGTTGTTGTTGTTGTTGTTGTTGTTGTTTTTCTGTTCCTGTCTCTTCTGTTTGAAAGCAAACTTCTTGATGCTAATACTGTTTTATGGATTTACCTTTTACATGCACTAAGTTGTGCTTTCTTGTTTCTCCACATTTCTTGTTTTTTCCCATTATTTTCCACACCATTGCTCTAGTGAATTTGTTTTAACCACTGAGATTCCTTGTAACAGAAGACCTTGATTGGTTGCCTCTATTAACTAAGAATAACTGTCAATGAAATTACATCCTAAAGGGCTCTTTCATTAGTTTCTTTTGAACTTAAGAATGCTTTCCCAGGGATTTGATTGCTTTTAGACTGGCACTTCCTAACAAGGCTTTTGATGTAAACTTTCATGCCACTGTTACTATGAAAATAGTGTAACACAGCAGCAGCATTAATTGGAATTTTGATTATTTCTTAGACTCAGAAGACTCTATGTTTTAATAACTGGTTCAACTGTGCTTCAGATCAATGCTGCAAGGCAAAACTGAAATCTTTTAATCCTAGTAAATTGTGAATTAATAGAGCAGCTGAAGAGGAAGAAATAGAAGACGGAAGTAGCGTCATGGTATCAATGCATCCAACTTTCCTCACTATTGTTTATATGATTCATGGCAATTAGATCTTGTGTAAAAAATAAGTGATTTTTTTCTCATAGTAGGAAAATCTTACATAGCTTTCCATATTCTTCTACCTTAATCAGATTTGGTTTGGACAAGGGAAATGATAAGAAAGACTAAAAATGAAATCTGTATAAGAAAGTACGATTAGTTCATGTTGTTCTGGAACAGATGGTAAGAACTTTGTAAAGGCATCAGTTCTACCAGTTACTAACACTCTTCATTTATCAGAAGGTGAATGTGTAGTATATAACAATGCAAGTCATAAAAATATGATGAAATATATTTAATTTTTCCTATTCCAGATTATATCAAATATCCAATGGGATATTGCCAAAAGAAAGAAATGAATAGAAATGCAGTGGATGAGCAACTGTCTGATTGGTAGGGCCCAAAGTGCTGTAAATTTACATCAGGCTGCTGGCTGGTCAGTACTGGGATTCCTCAGAGTCTATTTAAAGGCCAGCTCTCTTTAATATTTTCATAAATAGCTTGGATATAGGTCTAAAAGTCACAAACTATTTGCAATATTCAAACAAAATTCAGAAGCAAGAAGAAAATAATTTAAATTCTTTATGTGTTGATAGCAATAATCACTATTCTGCTTAGGTGCTTTTAAAATACAATGAAAAGCTCTTTGCATTCTAGTCCACAAACCTTAGTGATGTAAATGGAACCAGTAAAAGAAGCCATAATATATACATGAAATACAATAGATCTTCTACTTTCTATGCAATATACAAGCAGATGAGATTTTTTTTTTTTTTTTAATTTTTGTTTGCATTGTAAAACACTTTTCCATATTATTGCAGGCATGCAGGGATGCATAGTTTCAAGAAATCAATGGCAAGTGTCTTGAGCAGTTTGATCAATGACTACTCCCGCCCATTTCAGCCTGGATATTCATCTCCTGTTGTTCTGCAGACAGTTTACAGATTAATAATGAAGCATAAAACTAAGTTAGTGGAAACATATGAGCACGGTAAGTGCAAAGCTGAACATCTCACATTAATGGCACTTTGCATTAGCAATCCATCAAGCTGGTCCTTTACGACATTTGCAGTTTCTTGTCCCTCCCTACCGATGCTCACAAATAAGAAAATCATAGATTCATGGAATTGTTTTGAGGTGGAAGATACTCTTAAAGGTCACAGAATCACAGAATCACAGAATGGCCAGGGTTGGAAGGGGACTTCAAGGATCCTGAATCTCCAACCCCCCTGCCACATGCAGGGCCACCAACCTCCCCATTTAATACTAGATCAGAACATCTAGTCGAGCTTTCCTGAAAGAGACAGGGACAAGTACAGCTAAATCAGGTTGCTCAGGGCCCCATCCAACCTGACCTTGAATGTTTCTATGCATGTATCCTTCACCACCCCACTGGGCAACATGTTCCTGTGCCTCACTATGCTCATCGTAAAAGATTTATTCTTTGTACCCAACCTAAACTTACCCTCTTTAAGTTTTAAACCATTTCACCCTACTGATCTGTTTCCTTCCTTCTTCTAGCACCTCTTTAGATACTGAAATGCCACCCTCAGGTCTTCCAAGAGCCTTCTCTTCTCCAGGTTGATCTGTTCCCAACTCTCTCAGCCTGTCCTCGTAGGAGAGGTGTTCCATTCCATAGATCATTTTGTGGACCTTCTCTTGATGCATTCCAACAGTTCCATGTCTCTCCTGTACTGAGGTCTTTACATCTACACACAGTACTTCAGGAGAGGCTCACAGAATAGAAGACAGGATCACATCCATCACCCTGCTAGCCATGCTTCTTTTGATGCAGCCCAGGATACAGTTGGCATTCTGGGCTGCAAGGGCACATTGTTGTCTCATGTCCAGCTTGCCATCCACCAGCATCCTCATTTATTTATTTATTTATTTTTCAGGATTCTTTATCCTTCCATCCCTCAGCCTGTATTGACAGTGGGAGCTGCCATGATTCAGGTGCAAGAAACAGAGATGCTTCTTAGGCATCTTTCTATTTTACTTATTAAAATGAAACCATTGGCCTTTTAAAGTTCGTGCGCAATTGGCCTGATTCTCCCCTTAGTCATGCAAAGTAAATCAGAAGTTTATCGAATCAATAATCTATGATGATTTACATCAGCTGTAAGTAATTATTCTATGCCAAGTCTAAATGAACCTTGATTTTATTTTTTTTTAATGTTTATTTTTTCTTTAATTTTGTGACTTTTTCTGAGATACAAGAGATACTACTGAGTAGAAAGTATATTACCTATGGTGTCAGTATGAACAGTATGCTGGAATCACCTTTGTCTGCTGTATGAACCTGGTATGACTTCAGCTTGAACAATAAATTTTAAATTTTATCCTGATATGGCTCAGGCTATTTTGGCTAGGTTTCATTCTACTCATTGATTGTGAATAATTTCAGTGTTCCTGCTTTTTCACCTTTATGAATATCTAGAAACTATAAGATTAGGGTGGTTTTTGTTTTTTGTTTTTTTTTCCTCTCCTTAGAAACAGAAAGATACTCCCAATCTCTGACTCCTTAACTCTGATGTTATTTTTTGTGTTCACATCAGCTCTTCATTTTGGCTATCAGCTTTACAAGTTTTTTCCAGCAAGGATACATGCACCAAGCTTCTCTCCAAAGCAGCTGACATAGTATAACTGCATAGCAAGTGATAATGAAGACAAGAATAAAACAATTAAAAATTCATCCTTTCATCTCCAGTTATAAAATTAGAAATAGGAAAATGGAAAAGGTTGGTAACAGCAACAGGAATTTACTTGTACAGTAGTGGCTTCATTATTTTTTATATACGTAATTTGTATGAAAAACCAAGTTTGAAGTCTTTCAGAAAAGAAAGAGAAAAGCCATCCAGTGATGCCTTAAAAAAAAATCTTGATCTGGCCACTGTCTGCATATTCTTTTGTGTACTGAGACTGCATTTTTGCTGAATATTAAATGGTTATCACAGGATATTTTAGATTATAGGATAAAAATAGCAGGGATAGCTTTCCAATTGTCTCTCAATCAACCAATTATTCTAACTTAGTTATAAATATTTGACTCTAATTTCCCTGGTGCTGCTTAAAAAAATTCTGTAAATCTTTTGCTTTGGACAAATAAAGAGGACAAAAAGTAGAATGGTATCTTTTAAAAACATGCACATTCGCTCCAATGAATTTTCCTTGCATTTTCATCTCAATGGCAAAGCTAGTAAACTGCAGTCAGAAATCACAAGTGAGTCAGACTATGTTAAACATATCCAAACAGCCTGTTTGCATTCTTGTAATATTTTTGCTTGCATAGTGCCATGAAAGTAGCCAGAAAGAGAAGGCTTACAGCATTCCAAACCCTGCATCCCAGCAAAGAAACTTAATCCACTCAGACCAGTGAATTGATGCCTCTTAAAAAGATTGAAATGCAAATTCTGATTATTTAGGGGATTACATACAGATTTGAGTTTGGTGTTTGTGTTTGCCTTCCCACTTTGGCAGTACAGGGTGAATATTATTAATGAAATTATTAGTCAAATAAGGAAATCATCTTAATAATTGCAAAGAAGCTTTTGACAAGATTAGTTATCACACATGACCTATGCAGGAAATTCACCATCCCATCTGCTCATTGTATTCATTGGTCATTTAGTTTGTTGACTCAACTCCACTGCATTTTCCAATTGCTACCCAACTCAACGTCTCAGCTTGTCTGATAGATGAAATGCTGGTAAGCTGCATGATTGCTTCCCATATAAAGTGATTTTTCCCCAAAGGTTTTGTAACCATTGCCAAATATAAATCAAAATGAGCTGACCAAGCTTTCAAAAAAAGGAAAGAAAAGAAAAATAAGTAGAAAGATATTGAAGACTTTCATTTCAGTACTTTTCCTGCAGATTCTGCTGATAATTTTTTAATGAGATTTGTGATCTGAACGGTTTATTCATACTTGATCATAGGGGAATTCTATGTAGTTGTTTGACTGCAGGAGAAAAATATAATTGTGAAGTATATGGCTGGGAGTGGGTTGCAGAACTGAATGACTTCTCTCGTAGCTGAGTCCCACCAGAGAACACTGCCTAAGCCGTGCATCACAGCACATACAGATTTGGTGTTCTCAAGTATTGAGACATAGTTTCCGTTGTTACGTTACAACAATAATTTTTAAGCAAGTGCTTTCACTTGTAACTAAAAAGAAATATCTATCACCTTAAAATCAATGAAACAGTGATGTATAAATCATTACATGATGCTGAAAGTATTCTATAAGATAAGTATAGACCTTAAAAAAAGAAAAAGAAAAAAAAAAAAGTTTGTAGAAAATTAAACACAGGCACAGTTGCTGAGAAGTTCAATTACACTATGCACCAAAGCTAGACTGAATGTAGTTTCCTGAGACAACACATTAAAAGAGTTTAAGGCTATTATCAGCAAACACATATAAGGTCAATAACAACACTGACCAATGAAGAAGATATCTCTATATCCACAACTGCATTTCTTTTTCCCTCGTTCCCTCGCTCCCTCCGTCCCTTCCCTTCTTTCCCTTCTTTCCCTTCCTTTGTTCCCTTCCTTCCTTTGTTTCTTTCCTTCCTTCCTTCCTTCCTTCCTTCCTTCCTTCCTTCCTTCCTTCCTTCCTTCCTTCCTTCCTTCCTTCCTTCCTTCCTTCCTTCCTTCCTTCCTTCCTTCCTTCCTTCCTTCCTTCCCTCCTTCCTTCCTTCCTTCCTTCCTTCCTTCCTTCCCTCCTTCCTTCCCTCCTTCCTTCCCTTCTTCCCTCCCTCCTAATGTATAGAAATACAGTAAGGGACAACCAAAATGGACTCATGGGGAAAAAAGAAAAAAAAAAAAAAAAAAAGAAAAAGTACTAGAACTGCTCCACGAAATCACTTTCAAAATGTCTTATGAGAGAGAAAACACTAATGAAATTTCAGGAAAATACATACTTCAAAATTTGCACATAGAAGATTCTAAAAACAAATCTAGAAATTTACTAAATGTAACAAATTAAATATAATAAATGAAGTTTCAAGAAAAATAAAACAGCTTGGTAAAGACAACATAAATAAAATGTACAAGAAATCTTTGAATTCGAGCCTGTGCATTTGTTCTTTTTCTGAATGAAAGTCTCCTAAACATTTTGGTGTTATCAACCTGCACTCTGAAGATTTCGTATATCTGATACCACTGTGTTTTCTGTGCAATGACATCTATTATAAATGCTTAAAAAATTAGACCTCTTCATATCCATAAATTGAAACAGTTCAGGTGGCAGATACCTGAAAGTCTTGACTGTAAAATCAGAATCATAGAATGGCTTGAGTTGGAATGGACCTCAAGGATCATTAAGCCCCAACCCCCCCACCACAGGCAGGGCCGCCAACCTCTATACCTAATTCTAGACCAGGCTGCCCAGGGTCACATCCAACCTGGCCTTGAACACCTTCAAGGATGGATGGGGCATCCACAGCCTCTCTAGGCTGCCTGTTTCAGCACCTCACCACTCCCTTGGTAAAGAGCTTCCCCCTGATATCCAACCTAAATCTTCCCTCCTTCAATTTAAAACCATTTCCCCTTGTCCTGGTATAATCTACCCTTGCAAGGAGTTGTAGGCTCCCTTTAGGTACTGTAAGGCTGCAATTAGGTCACCCGCAGCCTTCTCTTCTCCGGGCATTTAGGTAGATCTTGCTGTGTTAACGGCTTTACTCTTCTGCCATCTGTGCCATTCTTCGAGTTTTATTTCCCCATCAATATTTTGTATATGTAAGTTAAATACTTGGGATACCAATTAAATGTAAGGAGGATCTTCTTCATGACTACTGAATTAGCCCCGCTTCCAGTATTCATTCCTGTATCAGCCTTTCTTGGTGTGTGGTTTAGAAACAGAGCCTAAATGAATTGTTGCTTTTCCCTCAAATTTGAGTGGAAAAATGAGTGGAAAAGAAAACCAACTTTGTCATTCTTTTCCTTTATGACTTATAAGCATTTATAAAGGATCAGTTATTAGCTAAATAGTTTTGAGTTTCTCCAGATTTCTGTTACTCTTTTTTTTTTTTTTTTTCCCCTTTTTTAAGGATTTGTTTGTTTTGCTGAATTTGCACAGGTCGAAATGTTGAAATGTAAATATATCCTTATTTTGTGATGGGTTAGGAGAGCATTTCCAGGCTACTCCCTGAAAACTCAAATAAACAGTAGAGACTATTTGTAAGAGTCATTCTTTGCTTTCTTTTTACGTATTGCAGTGGTTTACAGTATATTAAGCTGTACATTATTACAACTATGTACTAAGGCAGATAACACTGATTCTAATAGCACCTGACTTACAGTACATCACATGAATTGGTTTCTATTATTTGATCCTGTATATTTATGGAGGAGGTGAAACAGAAGAGATATCTAACTCCATGTTTTTTCTGCGTAGATAGTACTTGAATGGGAACAGTTAGATTCTCTGGGTCCACCTCACTCTAACCTCATTTAAGGGCTGGCAACCACAAGGGAAGAATCTCTCCTTGGAGATTGCCTCCTATGGAGTGCTCAGTGAGCTCTGATCCTCAGAAAGGGGTAAGCAATTCCTTCTTTATCATTTTTTTTTTTTTTTACCTTTTTTTTCTGTCATGGCTTTTTGATGACAAAAACAAAAGCCTTCACAAAAAGGATTTCAATGTTTTAAAAAGTGGTATATTTTTCCAGGTTTGTTTGAAGGGTTTCAATAGTGGTTACTCTGACTCTTCTTCTTGGTTTATTATTAATTGGCTTATTATTAATGATAATATAACTGACTTTGGTTAATAGAGTTTCTCAATTCAATGTAATTCATCAGGAGACCCACTAAGCTTGATTCTGTACTTGATTACCTGTTTTAAATAAAAACTAAATCGAATTTAAATAATACTAAATCAATGGAAGATCAATGTTAAATGTAGCAGCTCCTACATAGACTTTAATCAATGGAGAATTTGGTGAGTTTTATCTGACTGAGAATTGGACTAAGACCAGACAATTATGGGAAAATAACTTCTTGGAATTTATTTTCTTCTCCTTTGGGCTTTAGTTATAGTACAAGAGATCTGTGACAAATACAGTATGATTTATGTTATAAAACAATGCAAAATATATAGTCTTTGATTGTTTCTTTAAACTGTAACATATTTATATATCTCTTTCCATTGAGTAATGGGATGTGTAATGTTAATACTATCCTTATCACTGTTATTTGCCTAATGTTTCTTTGTTTCTTGTTTTCAGCATGAAATTTTTGTTAGATATTTAGTTGCTTTGTGCATCCCTGAATGTCAGGGGTGAAAACCTCAATCTGTAATTAAACCTTATCTATATATAGAGAGAGAGATTCGACTATAATGATAGAAACTACATTTTCAGTCAAGTCACCCCCATTCCTGGGATTATTTACAGATGTATTTTTCTCTTTCCAAGCAGGTGTCTACAGAATATTATAGGCCTTTCAAAACTTGTATCATAGACTGTACATAGCTGTCAGTGGTGCTTAACCCATCTTCATATCTAAATGGAAAAATTAAAATATTCTTTCTCACACTAGTGTTGGGATTGCACTTTGGCTCATCACACAGAAGATCACCTATCAGAGGATCAGCAGATCTCCATACTGATGGTTGGTGTATTTCTACACACTGCACCACACACAGCATCAATGCTGTGAGCTTGTTAGCTTTCTATTGGCTGATATCTCAAAGCAACTCACTGCTGTTGAACCCTCTTCTTGGAAATATGAAATATTGCTTATCTCTAGACTATCTTCTGAGTTTTTGGTATTGTCTTGCAATTTCAAATTCTCTTTATGCATTCAGTGATTGTTAGGAAATACTACTTTTCTGAAAGAGTGGTCAGGCACTGGAATGGGCTGCTCAGCGAGGTGGTGGAGTCACTGATCCTGGAAGTGTTTAAGGAACGTTTGGATTTTTTATTATTTCTGAAATGATAGAGTCTGCATTATCCATTTAAAATCTCCAAAAACAAACTTTCAAGTTAGACAGCTAACATTTATACCTGCAACAGTAATTTTGCCTCTTTTATCTTTCTCAACATTAAAGGCCATAGGTTTTGATCATTATGATATAAAAATTAACCTTAATTCTCACATGCCGACAGTTAGATATTTCATGGAAGTAACCTAGAATCTTCACAGAAAGAAGGTAAAGTATAATCTGAATATTCTTTAATGTATTTTAAAATATAGAAATGTACTCAAAAACACATAAAGAATCATGAAAAGTAGACTTCTGAAGGCTGTTCTTCCAAGAGTAGACTTGCTAGTTTTGTTGATAGCAGGAAAAAAAAAATTGCAATTTTTTAATAGTCTTCATCTTTTAAGTCTTGCTCAGTCCAAAAATCAAGATGGCCCATTTTAGTCACAAAAGGAAAAGGACAAAAAAAAAAAAAAAAAAAAAGGAGAAGATTGGAAACTAATCTCATTGCTCATGAGATTGTGTGGAAAGGATGATGGGAGTGTAGTTGGACTTAACTCTACATTCGACAAGTTTATAAATGGATAGACATGGGATTCATGCTCTCATAGGCAAGTCTAAGGAACAAAGACACAGTTTGGATATCTAGCCTGTGACCATTTGACATTACTGATTAGACTTGTAATATAAGTAGCCAAGGATATTTTGAGTAAATCCTCAAATGCCAGTATCATGCCTTTTAGAATAGCCCAGATGGGATCCAGCAGAGTGCAGTATCTGTAGGTGTATCTTTATGGATGCACGAAGAGCTTTTGAAAATATTGCTTCAAAATACATCCAAATTGTTGATTATGAAAGAGAAAAAAAGAAAAAAAAAAGAAAAAAAAAAGAGAGGAAATTTCATCTGAAAAATCATGCTATGACAAATGATAACAATGACTTTTCTATACAAAGAAAAAATAATTGAATGCTATATATATTGCTTTGTGGTATAATACCCAACACTACCATCGGTGATATAACATCTGCCTTGTCCTGGTTTTATCCATAAATTTGTGAATATCAGTCCATATGTATGCCTGGCAGCAGACACCATTGTAAACCCTGTGGATTTTTGCATTGTCTTACTTCCAGCTGAGGTGGAATTTTCTTCAGAGTGTCTGGTATGATGCTATGTTTTGATTCTAGGAGGAAAAACAATGTTGGCTGTGATTGGACTTGATGAACTTGAAGGTCTTTTCCAACCTGAGCAATGCTATTCTATGATAACACACTAATGTTTATAGTTTCTGATAAGCAGTGTTGTACAGAGCAAGGCCATCCTCAGCAAAGAGCCCAAAGAACTGGGAGGGAACAGTATTAGGACAGCTGACTTAAACTGCCCAAAAGGATATTCCATACCATAAGACATCAGGCAGAAGGAGTTTTGAAGGGGGTGGGAGTTCATCTTGTTCTCTTCTGCTGCTCAGGAGGTTGGCAGGGCATTGGTTGGAGAGATGATGAGCAATAGCATACACATCACTTGTTACATACATTCACATATAAAATTATCTACTTGCCATAATTATGATTCTTCCCTTTTTCCCTATTGGAGTAAATAGTTTAATCTCAACCCATGTGTTTGTTGTTTTGTTTTGTTTTTTAATTTATTCTGTCCTTCATCTCACTGGGATGGGGGAGAGTGAGAAAACAGCGTGGTGCTGAGCCTCCTGCTGGGTTAAATCATAACAATCCACTTTCAATATAGTTAGAAACTTCCAGAACTATCCATTTGATGATAAATACGAAAAAGTCTCATGTCTTCTTCTCAAGCTTCAGCCTTGGTTTCCAGCTAAGTGTTGATTCTGAAGTCTTAATACGGGTTAAAAAAGAATTCAGCTTTCATGTTAAAGAACTCAATTTCTTTTGCTGGCTGTTGTTATTTGTTCAGGCAACATTTGGAGAGGTGTTAGTTGCATTTTTTATTTAGTTCTTGTGAATGAAATAGGAAAATGTTTTAAAGAAGTTGAAAAAGTATTTCTTGTCTGTTTCATTTTATTCCAGTTCAAATTTTCTGCTAAGCTACTATAATAGGTTTTGAACACAAATAATATATTTTTCTCTGTAGATTTCATGCCTGCTGTCTTTAAATCTGCTGCCAGTTAGTCATCAGTAATATTCCTTTTGTCTGCCTATTTGGCTTCTGATTCCAGATCTTTTGCCAATCTCTTGTTCTTTTTGTATCTTCCTGTGTAGTTTACTGTTTCAGATCAATGAATTCTTTATTGCCTGCTACCCAGATAAAAATTAGCAATTCAAAAAAAGCACCTTCCCAACCTGGATTAGGCCAACATCAGAGTCAGATGTTGTGATTCAGTAGTCTTAATACCACTGACCAAAACGAAATGGCTTATTTGCAGGCAAGTCTCATCTCCTTCAGCAGCAAATGAGAGAGAGAGGCACCTTCAGGGAGTAATTTCTCTTAAGATATTTCCTAATTCCTGATGCTAAAAGGAACCAAATGTATTAGCTCAGTGTAAGTAGTCCCAAAGGTGGAAAAGATAGAAAAAGTCATGGGACTAGATTACATGGTTGCTCATGGTGTGTGCTAAAAGTGACATTGGACATAAATACTTGAGATTTAAAAAAAAAAAAGGGGGAGAGAGAGAAAGAGAGAGAAGAAAAGCTTCTAGAAACACAAAACAAAACATAACCGAACAGCATCACCACCATCACACTGTTGAAAATCCTTATTTCAAACTGAAATAGGTAGGTCAGTCCAAAATTTATGTCTCCTAATTATTTCCATGGAAACTACATACAGAGCACAGTAACAACTACTTTTTAGACAAATTTTCAGCAACAAAATACTATTTCTTGAACATAGTCACCAACATTTGCTATGTATTTTTGCTAACAATGAACAAGAGTCCGCATGCCATCTTCATAAAAATATGCACCAGTGGAGATGACTGCCTGTCACTGTTGCCGCTGCTGAAACACACCACCAATCACCTCTCTTTCCTCACATCCACTGTTTGGTGCCCAGAAATGTTCATCAAGCATCAGTGAATTGTCAACAGGTGTAATTATTTCTTCATGGAGGAATTCAATGATACACCTTTGCTCCATATGCATTTCCATGTCAGATGCCATTTTGTCAGACTGCGACTCTGCTGCCATTTATCACATAACAACAAAATATAACAGAATATTTTTTGTAAGATTCAACTTTTCTGACATAAAAGCAACATTTGCCTCTGATGTCATGGGTCAACATAAAAACACAGGGGGCATTACTTTTAAAGCAGCCCTTGAAAATACATGTGTATATTGACAGGGCAAAAATGATTATGTGTATTTCTGCTTCATTTTGAAAATCAAATTTTGTGATTTATTTATGTTTTTTTGTTTGTTTGTTTTTGTTTTGCTCTGATAGTCTCCTCATTTTGTTTCTTCCTCTCTGTACCTTTGCTGTTGTTGAGATATTACATATTGGCCCCTGGTATTTTGTTGCCAGCACTTGAATTCCTTAAGAGAAAAATTTTTTCCACAGCTCAGTGTCCATCTGATTGCTAGTCATCTCTGAATCTTATTGTAACTTTGACACCTAAAATAAAGGTCAACAGATAATACTTTGTTCCAACTCAGGAGCATGAATATATTTGAGGAAAATACAGAACAGTCTCAAATTATTATTGCATACAATGAACTCTGCTTCCAGACAACATCGCTAGTTTGTATGAGGATTTGAAGAGATGTATCTGACAAACAATTACATCTGTCTAGCTTGAGTGTAAGAGTGTTTTTTCTTCTTTTACAAGTTTAATATAGAGCCTCTACCTTTGTAGTTCATCAGAGTGCACTGGATTAACTGAAGGTAGATTCATGCTTTCTTTTCTTTCACACAATAAGGATTATAATTTATGATGACTTTGCATTTTACTTACAAGAGCCATACAAATCTGCCAGAATACTGAATGTGTTATGATGGTTATACTGTCAAAGTGATCACATTTGCTCAAGTGTTAACTCTTTTATCAATATTATTTTTTATGGATTTAATTCATACCAATTTTTACCTTTCTAGTTCTTCTTAACTTTCCTCCAAGAAAAGTAAATATTTATGGGGAATAATTTTTCTAGTTTGCATAATTTACAACATTAGTATTGCTGAAAATGTCTTATGTTACTAAAAGAATTCATGTCAGGTTTCTGATGGATATGATACATGATGATGTTCTCACAGATTGTCACATTTTGCTTTGGAAGACCGTGCATTAAGATTCCTTATTTTACACACTGGATTTCACATATTTTCTTCATTAAGTACAATTTCTTTATCTTTTCCACAGTAATGTTTGTTGTGCTTCAGTGTCAGTTAGGAGAAGGTAAGTATGTAAGGAATAATATGACCATTTCAGCATTATTTACTAGCTTTATTGTTTCTGCTGTGAGTAAGTCTATTGTGTGAAGGTAAGACAAAGATGCTGCTTTTATTTCCTTACAAGCAATGAGGATGAAAGTCTTACAAAATACAGAGACAATTGATGCTGATAAGCAACCAGAATGAGATATCAGAATAAAATTAAAAAAAAAAAAAAGAAAAAAGTAGAATCACAACATTATTCATTGTTGTCATAAAGCAGCTAAAACCTCTTTTCTGACATAGGTCTTGTTTTCGCTAGATTAGCAGGAATTCAGTCTAAACACTAAGGGCGTTTATGTTACCCACTGTCACTTGATCATATAGTCAGATAAGAAAGACAAATCATTACCTTCCTCTCAAGAAAAATGAATAAGTACGTATATAAATTGTTATCAGGTGATAGCATTGAAATAAGCTTAAAAATGCAAACATTTGCAGAAAAGCAGATGTAAAGCAAGTATACATGGTTTGTAATATTTAGAGAAAGACAAGAACTCCATTATTTTTCCTGTCTCTTTCTCATACTGTCATCACAGAAGAGTAACTCTGTCTGGAATGCCATTATATCAGCTAGTAAAATCCTGTGAAGGAAAAAAAAAAAAAAAAAAAAACAATAGGAAGGCATATCCAATAGCAGTAGTCTTACAACAAAATAAAATACACCAAATCAACATTCAAAGACTGACTGAGCTAGTATACACATACTTTTAAGCTTTTCTTCAACCTGACTGAAGTATGTATCTTGGGAATGCACAAAAGTGGACACTTGTTGTACCATTTTTATTTAGAAAAAAAAAAAAAAAAGCCTTTGAAGCAAAGGGAAGAGAGAACTAACAGCATTGGAATAATAATAATAATAATAATAATAATAATAATAATAAATAACTGTGTAAAAATTGATTTATGATATCCAGACTCTTATCTTACTGTATAATCTCCTCAACAGACACCAATAGCAGACAAATCAGAGGAGGTATAAGAACTGGAGTAACTGATCAGAAAGACAATATGTCTAGTTAGATTTAAAAATTTGGAGATGCTTAATAATTTGAGCATTTTTTTAAACCAGAACAAAAGGTTTTAAACTCAGCTCAGTAATTCCATGTATTTCTTACATTACAGCCCAGAATACCAGAGCTGCTGTCGCCAAGCAAAGCAAGTCCTTTACAGTAGCAGTCCAGTAGAGGTTACACTGGATGAATAGTTTGCATCAAAAAGCAATACCAGTTTACCAGACAATCTCTGTGCATGTGCTTGTTGGTTGTTTTTGTTTGTTTGTTTGTTTTGTTTTTCTAATTATTATTATTTTATTTTTTTAAAAGGACATTTTAGAAGAGATGTGCTACTGCATGCAATACTGCAAAGCAGTTTAAAGGGTAAAGTGCTTAGGAGATAAGGTCATGAATTGAATCAAAAGAAAAGTTGGGCTCTGAGAGAGGTTTATCAGAGAAAAGTGTTTGCATAGATGGTGACTGATGTCTAAAAGGGAGAGCAAAAAGAATATTACTTAAACTTGCATATAAAAACACATCCAAGATCCTTTATTTTATTATTTTTATTTATTTATTTGTTTGAACAGGAGATTAAAACACTTTAGGAAGGACAACCCAGAAGAAGAGCCAGAGGCTATTTGCTGTGTAGAAAGATTCGGGGAAAAGAGGAGTAGAGCTTTTCTGTGCATATGCTAACAACTTGTTGTTGATAATGTTACTTTCTAGCAAGAATAACGTTATCTGAATGGTCTACCTCCTCTTTACCTGCAGGACTAAATACCGCTGAAGGCAAATAAAATGTTAGGCTTTTCTCAATATTTTTTATATTCATAAATGCAGTCATACATGTAGAATGATTAGTTATCCCATTAAAAAAAATAAAACTAACAATCATTGGCACCTCTAATCAGAATATCTCTATCACAACCCCATGAAGTTGAGAAAGGGTGTAGTGAATATTATTTTAGTCAGGAAAACAGCAGGAAAGAGATATGTGCTCTTACTCTGAAGATTACATATTTGTCATAATGCTTCAGTCAGTCTTGCAATATGACACTTCCTGCCTATCCAGAATAAAGAATCTAAATGTCATGAAAACCACACAGCACAGAGCTGCTGGAACAAACCAAGCCAAATCCCAAACCACAAAGTTGCTAAGAGCAACCAAAATAGCAGCAGCAGAAGAGAGATCTCATCAGCTGCGTAACGTGCTTGCTTCTCTAATGTTAACACACACAGTGCTGACCACAAACAGAACCATTCTTCCAATGAGGAACATCTCTGCGCTAATTCTAAGTGAGCAAGAGTGGCATTTGCTGTTTTTATCTATCTATCTATCTATCTATCTATCTATCTATCTATTTATTTATTTTTAATCTACTATAAAATCAGACAGATTTTCGGGTCTGAGCTGAACAGATTCACTCTTGCCAAGATTTCCACTATTCATGAAATGATTCTCCACAGCTTAATTATCCTCTAGAGTAGGGAAGCATTGGCTTGCTGCAGCCTTCACTAAGGTATGTGAAAGCCATTTGAAATCCTTACGCTTGATTAAAAACTGATCAAATACAGTATTGGAAAGGTCTGTGGACCTCATATCTCATCCATCCATCTTCCTTGCTAGCTCTTGCAAGGCAATCCTTTGCTCAGCATGTCTTCTTTCTTGATTTCTTCCTTTGGGACAGTTGATCTATCACCATTCACAGCAGAGGAATCCTATGTATAGGATTTGTCTTATCTCACTCAAGATATTTAAACGTTAGACATCTAAATCTGAGCTAAATCTGTCCACTGTAGACTCTTTTTTTTTTTTTTTTTTTTTGTCAGTGGAGACAAATAGAATAGAGGCATGACTCTCTGAAGATGCTGTGACTCACTCTTTAATTTAGGGCTTTTCGATGACTTTAGAGATCAAACTTATGCTGTATTTCCTTGCTAATCCTCATATTAAAGCATCTAATAATGTCTAAGGTATGATCACTTACATGGTGCTACTACAGATCTATGCTTTATTCAAAGTGGCATTTTTTCAGTTTCTCCTAATATAACTTTCCTGTATTTTAAATTCCAGTCTGAGGTGGGAAAATAGTTGCCATTTATATTTCAGATGCTTATATATCACAAAAATATGTTTCAGATTTTAAAATTTCCACACAATCTTCACATACAAAAATGCATGAAATGTTTCAGAAACAGAAAAAAAATATCAATTTTGAAGTAAATAATAGAAGTTATTAATGAAATGTATAATATCCCCTTGTGTTTTATTTTCCTTGGCAGGCTTTCAATACAATCATATTCTCCATAATGTATTCAATGGAATAAAAGATGTTTTTTTTAAAAAAATAATAATAATTACTATATTCTAATGAATGCAAAGTACTTGAAAACATGAGTGGTTCTGCAAGCCAAATGCTGATTTCTTTGACAGAATATGCAGAAATTTAATGGTCAGAAGTTAACATGCAGTTGCACAACAATAATTAATTTGCACCTGTAATTCCATTTCCCATTTCTCTACTTACTGGCTGATGCTTTTGTTTATCACAGAGCCATATTCCATTCTCTTCTTTAGTAGTCTATTTCTGGAAAATAACTCATGCTGAATTCTGAAACGCACAAAAATGTGATGATAAATTAAACAATATTTGTCCTCTTATTTTTTAAGAAGGTCCACATCTTCTTTTCTTTTTTTTTTCTTCTTTGTGTAAATTAATAAGCTTGTATGGAACTCAAATGAATGAAAACATTAACATAATTGAGGTTTAAAAACCAAATTTTTTGTTGTTGCTGTTGTTTTTTGGGGGGGTGACATAAAAGGTATTGCTTCATTCAGGGCATATGGAAGTAAATGTTCTGGGAGACAAGGAAGACCTTTGTTGATTTTTAGTGAGGACATTCTTTTGGCTAAACTAATGAAGTTAGAGGTATGAAATATCATTAGCTTCAAGAACTGAAAGAATCCTGAAGAGAAAATGTGAAAAATTACACTTCTCAAGAATAAAAGTAAAATCATTTTTGTATTTCACAATGAAAACAGGCCTAAATACAGATATTAGTGATCAATGAATGTGTATGTTCTTTACTGGTTACTCAATCTTACACTCAAACATTAAAAAGTATGTCTTTATGACATACTTTGGAATCCTACAGTGGACTGGGGTCTAACATAATTTTCAGCAGCATTGTAGGGATATTTCTTCATGGGAGATGAAGTTTTCACTGGCAGAAGAAGACAACAATAATGAACGGAATGTTGGAAGAAATGAAATGAAAAACAAAAATAAAAACAGAGAAAGAGAGAGAAAGAAAGAGAGAAAGAAAGAAAGAATAAAGATAATTTAGAAACATTTTAGTCAGGAGGCAGCCACAGGCAGATAACTCTGCACATTCTGAGGAGGGTGGTGTGTGTATGATCAGGTCAGGATGGGCAGCTACTGCAGAGCATGGAGCAGTCTTTGAAGGTCAACTTCTTGGCAGCAAAGAAACACTTTTCACTTTCTGCAGACCACAGGCTGAGAGGATCTACATAACGTAAATTAGTAGCCAGTTGATAGCTGCTTTTTGTATATGCAATGCTTCTATACATTCAATAGTTTATAGTCTGCTCTAGGATAGTGGAGGAGGGAAAGCTAAAAGGAAGGAAAGACCCCAAGCACACAGTAGGAATATGAATACTTATAAGCAGACTTTGAAGACTGTACTGGCATCTGAGCCATTGAACTTTGCACACATAAACACCTACAAAAGAAAATTGCAGTAAGTATTATCACAGAATCACAGAATCACAGAATTGTAGGGGTTGGAAAGGACCTCTAGAGATCATCGAGACCAACCCCCTGCCAAAGCAGCTTCCCTATACCAGGTCGCACAGGTAGGTGTCCAGGCAAGACTTGAATATCTCCAGAGAAGGAGACTCCACAACCTCCCTGGGCAGCCTGTTCCAGTGCTCCGTCACCTCACCATGAAGAAGTTCTTACACACGTTCGTGCGAAACTTCCTATGCTGCAGCTTATGTCCGTTTCCCCTCGTTCTGTCTCCACGTACCACTGAAAAGAGACTGGCCTCACCACTATGGCCGCCACACCTCAGATATTTATAAACCTGGATCAGGTCCCCTCTCAGTCGTCTTTTCTCAAGGCTAAACAGACCCAGTTCACTTAGCCTTTCTTCACAGGGGAGATGCTCCAGGCCCTTCACCATCGTTAGTAATCAAGAGGATAGAGATGTGTCTTGAATGATGGATGACAGAAGTGGCTTTCATGAAGAAAGTTTGTAGCAGCAATTCTCAGACTCATCACATATATATTCCTTTCCTAGAGAAAAATACTTTAAATATTTGAATATGTTGAAAGGGTACTGTTAATCTACTGTCTCAAGATTCTTGGGAAATTTTCTGTATGAATAACACAGTTATGCAAACTATAAAAATACTCTTTTTATTTTAGTACTTCTTTTAGTATTTCAGGCTGTTTACTCTACTCTGCTTTCCATATTCCTTCCTCTATTTATCCCTACTCTTTAGCAGACTTCTTCACTCTTAGCTACTTATGCCTTTTATATCTCTCTTCCTCTTCTACCAAAATATAATACCAATAGGTCAACATCATCAAAAATTTGTGAGCATTCAGTATCATTTCTGAAGTGGATGCAAAAATTATTTCAAAACCTTCCTTCTTGGTGATTGCTAGACTCTTATCTAACTGCTTAGCTGATGAAAGAATTAGATTTCATTTTCTTGTATGGCTGGATTTAATACTAAGCTGTACCACTCAGTAAGGTGTTATGAGCTACACATAAATTTTCAGGAAGAAATAAAGGTGTAATGATTGGTAACATGTGTATGCACTCAAGGAAACAGAGAAAGAAAAACAAACAGACAAAAAAAAACAAAACACCCAAACAACACAAAGGGCTAAAGGAGGATGCTTGCACAAAAGAGTAACAAAAGAAAAACAAAACAAAAACAACAACAAAAACAAAAAAACAAAAACACATTTCCTAAAGCAACCCAATCAAAAATAGAATAGCCTGTAAAACAGGGTAAAAAAACCCTACTCTACCTGTACAGATGGTGTAAATATGAGAAGAAACAGAATTGAGTGCTGCTGCAGCCAGCATACATTCCAATAAACAATACAAGAGAGCTGCTGCAGTTCCCATATGTAACACGTGGACAAACAGCCTTCAGTTTACACACATGCCATTATCAGCCAGTGAATCATGGAATCACCAAGGTTGGAAAAGACCTCTAAGATCATTCATTTCAACCATTTGCCTACCATCATTATTTCACAATAAAACAATATCCCTCAGTACAAAATCCAAACACTTCTTGAACATTTCCAGGGACAGTGATACCACCATATCCCTGGGCAGCCCGTTCCAGCACCTGATTGTTCTTATGGAGGAGAAGCTTTTCCTGATGTCTGAATCTCCTTGGGGCTGCTTAAGGCGATTCCCTCTAGTCCTACTGCAAGTTACATGGGAGAAGTGGCCAATCTTTCAGGTAGTTGTAGAGAGCAATAAGATCTCCACTGAACCTCCTCTTTTCCAGACGGAATAATCACTGGTCCCACAGCTCCTCCTCATAAGATTTGTGCTCCAGACCCCCCATCAGCTTTGTTGCATTCTCTGGACAAATTCCAGGGCTTCAACATCTTTCTTATAGAGAAAGGCCAAAAACCTAACAAAGCACTTAGCTTCACCAGCTAAGTTCAGGGGGACAATCACCTTTCTGCTCTTGCTAGCAACGCTACTTTGAATACAAGCCAGGATGCCATTGGCCTTCTTGGCTACTTGGACACATTGCAGGCTCATATTTAGACTGGAGTCAAACAACACCCCCATGTCTGTTTCTTTCACACAGTCTTCCAGCCACTGTGCCCCTAGCCTGGAGCATTGCATGGAGTTGCTGTAGCCAAAGTGCAGGACGTGGCACTTTTTCTTGTTGATCTTCATTCCACTGGACTGAGCCCAGAGATCCAGTCTGTCCAGGTCTTTGTGTAGAGCCTTTCTACCCCCCAGCATATTGACACTTCTTGCCAGTTTGGTGTCAGCAGGAGTCCTACTGAGGGTATATTCAATGCCTTCATCCAGGTGATCAATAAAGATATTGAACAAAACAGGTCCCAGTACTAACCCCTGGGGAACACCACTCGTGACTGACTGCCAATTGGATTTAACTGTATTTAGCCACCAATGATGGTTTTATTATCAAGTAAAAGACCTATATTCCACAAGATTCCCTAACAATCTTGTAGCACCAAGTATAGCACCACTAAGATGATAATTTTGTCTTTTTTTTTTTTTTTTTTTTTGGGGGGGGGGAGGTTCCTTCCAAAAAGTCTTCAGGAATTTGTCAAACTGTTATCTCCATTTTTTCCTTTGTAAATGCAAGTATTTAAATCAGTAATTGATTTAGTAACAGAGAGAACAAAGTTAAGAAATTGGTGCCTACTTTTAGTAAATAAGGGCAGAATTGCTATAGTAACAACAGAAGACTCTCAGTCACAGTGACAAAAATCTGGCAACCTGATAGCAAGGGCTAATGAGGGAATTCAATTTGAGCTGAATTTCATTAACCTGAGCCTTTCCCCAACACAAAGGAAAAAAAAAAAAAAAAAAAAAAATGGCCAGTAAGGTAAAGACTAGGCTAATATTATCCCTATTTGGAAATGAATTTTGTCTGAAGGTTGGAAGAAAGCTGTAAAAAAAAAAAGAAAGAAAGAAAAAAAAAAAAGGCAGGCAAAGTGTTGAGATTAGACATGTTAAGAATGGAATGGGGTCTATGTTTCTTGTGGTCATAACTGACTTATTCATTATGTAGGTTAGGTTTCAAATGTATTAATATATTCGATGATTGCTATGTTTCCGCACTGTGGCTTTTAGGATGAGATCCTGCCATTCCAACCTATGAATTTCCATGCACTCCTTTTCTTCCTT